>NW_027525762.1:145415-187207 GCF_052094955.1 Ictidomys tridecemlineatus
AGGGATACATGTATTTGGAACTCTAAATCAAACACGGTTTGTGCTAGCTCTTTGAAACTTGACACAATAAAGCAGTTTCCAGTTCTATCTCTATGGTTTGTTTGCTGTTGATGTAGCCCTAAGCAGAGACTGGCGAGAATCACTTTCATGGAAAGGGCCTGCCAAGCTTCCAAAAAACTACGAGTTGCCTGAAATCTCAGCACACACTTTTTCACCCAATCTTGATGCAACCTTCAGGTAAGGGTCAGCACACCAATCCCACTTGGCTCGCCAAATCTCGTGATTCTAGGTGAAACCGTTCGTTGGCAGTAACCGGTTTCATTTTGAGGTTTCACTCTGTTTTCTCCTATAGGGATACATGTATTTGGAACTCTAAATCAAACACGGTTTGTGCTAGCTCTTTGAAACTTGACACAATAAAGCAGTTTCAAGTTTTATCTCTATGGTTTGATTGCTGTTGATGTAGCCCTAAGCAGAGATTGGCGAGAATCACTTTCATGGAAAGGGCCTGCCAAGCTTCCAAAAAACTACGAGTTGCCTGAAATCTCAGCACACACTTTTTCACCCAATCTTCATGAAACTTTCATGTAATGGTCAGTACACCAATCCCACTTGGCTTGCCAAATCTCGTTCTTCTAGGTGAAACCGTTCGTTGACAGTAACCGGTTTCATTTTGAGGTTTCACTCTGTTTTCTCCTATAGGGATACATGTATTTGGAACTCTAAATCAAACGCGGTTTGTGCTACCTCTTTGAAACTTGACACAATAAAGCAGTTTCAAGTTCTATCTCTATGGTTTGTTTGCTGTTGATGTAGCCCTAAGCAGAGACTGGCGAGAATCACTTTCATGGAAAGGGCCTGCCAAGCTTCCAAAAAACTACGAGTTGCCTGAAATCTCAGCACACACTTTTTCACCCAATCTTGATGAAACTTTCAGATAATGATCAGTACACCAATCCCACTTGGCTCGCCAAATCTCGTTTTTCTAGGTGAAACAGTTCGTTGGCAGTAACCGGTTTCATTTTGAGGTTTCACTCTGTTTTCTCCTATAGGGATACATGTATTTGGAACTCTAAATCAAACACGGTTTGTGCTAGCTCTTTGAAACTTGACACAATAAAGCAGTTTCAAGTTCTCTCTCTATGGTTTGTTTGCTGTTGATGTAGCCCTAAGCAGAGACTGGCGTGAATCACTTTCATGGAAAGGGCCTGCCAAGCTTCCAAAAAACTACGAGTTGCCTGCAATCTCAGCACACACTTTTTCACCCAATCTTGATGAAACTTTCAGGTAATGATCAGTACACCAATCCCACTTGGCTCGCCAAATCTCGTTCTTCTAGGTGAAACCGTTCGTTGGCAGTAACCGGTTTCATTTTGAGGTTTCACTCTGTTTTCTCCTATAGAGATACATGTATTTGGAACTCTAAATCAAACACGGTTTGTGCTAGCTCTTTGAAACTTGACACCATAAAGCAGTTTCAAGTTCTATCTCTATGGTTTGTTTGCTGTTGATGTAGCCCTAAGCAGAGACTGGCGATAATCACTTTCATGGAAAGGGCCTGCCAAGCTTCCAAAAAACTACGAGTTGCCTTAAATCTCAGCACACACTTTTTCACCCAATCTTGATAAAACTTTCAGGTAATGATCAGTACAAGAATCCCACTTGGCTCGCCAAATCTCGTTTTTCTAGGTGAAAACTTTCGTTGGCAGTAACCGGTTACATTTTGAGGTTTCACTCTGTTTTCTCCTATAGGCATACATGTATTTGGAACTCTAAATCAAACATGGTTTGTGCTAGCTCTTTGAAACTTGACACCATAAAGCAGTTTCAAGTTCTGTCTCTATGGTTTGTTTGCTGTTGATGTAGCCCTAAGCAGAGACTGGCGAGAATCACTTTCATGGAAAGGGCCTGCCAAGCTTCCAAAAAACTACGAGTTGCCTGAAATCTCAGCACACACTTTTTCACCCAATCTTGATGAAACTTTCAGGTAATGATCAGTACACCAATTCCACTTGGCTCGCCAAATCTCGTTCTTCTAGGTGAAACCACTCATTGGCAGTAACCGGTTTCATTTTGAGGTTTCACTCTGTTTTCTCCTATAGGGATACATGTATTTGGAACTCTAAATCAAACACGGTTTGTGCTAGCTCTTTGAAACTTGACACAATAAAGCAGTTTCAAGTTCTATCTCTATGGTTTGTTTGCTGTTGATGTAGCCCTAAGCAGAGACTGGCGAGAATCAGTTTCATGGAAAGGGCCTGCCAAGCTTCCAAAAAACTACGAGTTGCCTGAAATCTCAGCACACACTTTTTCACCCAATCTTGATGAAACTTTCAGGTAATGATCAATATACCAATCCCACTTGGCTCGCCAAATTTCGTTCTTCTAGATGAAACCGTTCGTTGGCAGTAACCGGTTTCCTTTTGAGGTTTCACTCTGTTTTCTCCTATAGGGATACATGTATTTGGAACTCTAAATCAAACACGGTTTGTGCTAGCTCTTTGAAACTTGACACCATAAAGCAGTTTCAAGTTCTATCTCTATGGTTTTTTTGCTGTTGATGTAGCCCTAAGCAGAGACTGGCGAGAATCACTTTCATGGAAAGGGCCTGCCAAGCTTCCAAAAAACTACGAGTTGCCTGAAATCTCAGCACACACTTTTTCACCCAATCCTGATGAAACTTTCAGGTAATGATCAGTACACCAATCCCACTTGGCTCGCCAAATTTCGTTCTTCTAGGTGAAACCGTTCGTTGGCAGTAACCGGTTTCATTTTGAGGTTTCACTCTGTTTTCTCCTATAGGGATACATGTATTTGGAACTCTAAATCAAACACGGTTTGTGCTAGCTCTTTGAAACTTGACACCATAAAGCAGTTTCAAGTTCTATCTCTATGGTTTTTTTGCTGTTGATGTAGCCCTAAGCAGAGACTGGCGAGAATCACTTTCATGAAAAGGGCCTGCCAAGCTTCCAAAAAACTACGAGTTGCCTGAAATCTCAGCACACACTTTTTCACCCAATCTTGATGAAACTTTCAGGTCATGATCAGTACACCAATCCCACGTGGCTCGCCAAATTTCGTTCTTCTAGTTGAAACCATTCGTTGGCAGTAAACGGTTTCATTTTGAGGTTTCACTCTGTTTTCTCCTATAGTGATACATGTATTTGGAACTCTAAATCAAACACGGTTTGTGCTAGCTCTTTGAAACTTGACACCATAAAGCAGTTTCAAGTTCTATCTCTATGGTTTGTTTGCTGTTGATGTAGCCCTAAGCAGAGACTGGCGATAATCACTTTCATGGAAAGGGCCTGCCAAGCTTCCAAAAAACTACGAGTTGCCTGAAATCTCAGCACACACTTTTTCACCCAATCTTGATGAAACTTTCAGGTAATGATCAGTACACCAATCCCAGTTGGCTCGCCAAATTTCGTTCTTCTAGGTGAAACCGTTCATTGGCAGTAACCGGTTTCATTTTGAGGTTTCACTCTGTTTTCTCCTATAGGGATACATGTATTTGGAACTCTAAATCAAACACGGTTTGTGCTGGCTTTTTGAAACTTGACACCATAAAGCAGTTTCAAGTTCTATCTCTATGGTTTGTTTGCTGTTGATGTAGCCCTAAGCAGAGACTGGCGAGAATCACTTTCATGGAAAGGGCCTGCCGAGCTTCCAAAAAACTACGAGTTGCCTGAAATGTCAGCACACACTTTTTCACCCACTCTTGATGAAACTTTCAGGTAATGATCAGTACACCAATCCCAGTTGGCTCGCCAAATTTCGTTCTTCTAGGTGAAACCGTTCGTTGGCAGTAACAGGTTTCATTTTCAGGTTTCACTCTGTTTTCTCCTATAGGGATACATGTATTTGGAACTCTAAATCAAACACGGTTTGTGCTAGATCTTTGAAACTTGACACCATAAAGCAGTTTCAAGTTCTATCTATATGGTTTGTTTGCTGTTGATGTAGCCCTAAGCAGAGACTGGCGAGAATCACTTTCATGGAAAGGGCCTGCCAAGCTTCCAAAAAACTACAAGTTGCCTGAAATCTCAGCACACACTTTTTCACCCAATCTTGATGAAACTTTCAGGTAATGATCAGTACACCAATCCCACTTGGCTCGCCAAATTTCGTTCTTCTAGATGAAACCGTTCGTTGGCAGTAACCGGTTTCATTTTGAGGTTTCACTCTGTTTTCTCCTATAGGGATACATGTATTTGGAACTCTAAATCAAACACGGTTTGTGCTAGCTCTTTGAAACTTGACACCATAAAGCAGTTTCAAGTTCTATCTCGATGGTTTGTTTGCTGTTGATGTAGCCCTAAGAAGAGACTGGCGAGAATCACTTTCATGGAAAGGGCCTGCCAAGCTTCCAAAAAACTACAAGTTGCCTGAAATCTCAGCACACACTTTTTCGCCCAATCTTGATGAAACTTTCAAGTAATGATCAGTACACCAATCCCACTTGGCTCGCCAAATTTTGTTCTTCTAGGTGAAACTGTTCGTTGGCAGTAACCGGTTTCATTTTGAGGTTTCACTCTGTTTTCTCCTATAGGGATACATGTATTTGGAACTCTAAATCAAACACGGTTTGTGCTAGCTCTTTGAAACTTGACACCATAAAGCAGTTTCAAGTTCTATCTCTATGGTTTGTTTGCTGTTCATGTAGCCCTAAGCAGAGACTGGCGAGAATCACTTTCATGGAAAGGGCCTGCCAAGCTTCCAAAAAACTACGAGTTGCCTGAAATCTCAGCACACACTTTGTCACCCAATCTTGATGAAACTTTCAGGTAATGATCAGTACACCAATCCCACTTGGCTCGCCAAATTTCGTTTTTCTAGGTGAAACCGTTCGTTGGCAGTAACCGGTTTCATTTTGAGGTTTCACTCTGTTTTCTCCTATAGGGATACATGTATTTGGAACTCTAAATCAAACACGGTTTGTGCTAGCTCTTTGAAACTTGACACCATAAAGCAGTTTCAAGTTCTATCTCTATGGTTTGATTGCTGTTGATGTAGCCCTAAGCAGAGACTGGGGAGAATCACTTTCATGGAAAGGGCCTGCCAAGCTTCCAAAAAACTACGAGTTGCCTGAAATCTCAGCACACACTTTTTCACCCAATCTTGATGAAACTTTCAGGTAATGATCAGTACACCAATCCCACTTGGCTCGCCAAATTTCGTTCTTCTAGGTGAAACCGTTCGTTGGCAGTAACCGGTTTCATTTTGAGGTTTCACTCTGTTTTCTCCTATAGGGATACATGTATTTGGAACTCTAAATCAAACACGGTTTGTGCTAGCTCTTTGAAACTTGACACAATAAAGCAGTTTCAAGTTCTATCTCTATGGTTTGATTGCTGTTGATGTAGCCCTAAGCAGAGACTGGCGAGAATCACTTTCATGGAAAGGGCCTGCCAAGCTTCCAAAAAACTACGAGTTGCCTGAAATCTCAGCACACACTTTTTCACCCAATCTTGATGAAACTTTCAGGTAATGATCAGTACACCAATCCCACTTGGCTCGCCAAATTTCGTTCTTCTAGATGAAACCGTTCGTTGCCAGTAACCGGTTTCATTTTGAGGTTTCACTCTGTTTTCTCCTATAGAAATACATGTATTTGGAACTCTAAATCAAACACGGTTTGTGCTAGCCCTTTGAAACTTGACACAATAAAGCAGTTTCAAGTTCTATCTCTATGGCTTGTTTGCTGTTGATGTAGCCCTAAGCAGAGACTGGCGAGAATCACTTTCATGGAAAGGGCCTGCCAAGCTTCCAAAAAACTACGAGTTGCCTGAAATCTCAGCACACACTTTTTCACCCAATCTTGATGAAACTTTCAGGTAATGATCAGTACAACAATCCCACTTGGCTCGCTAAATTTCGTTCTTCTAGGTGAAACCGTTCGTTGGCAATAACCGGTTTCATTTTGAGTTTTCACTCTGTTTTCTCCTATAGGGATACATGTATTTGGAACTCTAAATCAAACACGGTTTGTGCTAGCTCTTTCAAACTTGACACAATAAAGCAGTTTCAAGTTCTATCTCTATGGTTGTTTGCTGTTGATGTAGCCCTAAGCAGAGACTGGCGAGAATCACTTTCATGGAAAGGGCCTGCCAAGCTTTCAAAAAACTACGAGTTGCCTGAAATGTCAGCACACACTTTTTTACCCAATCTTGATGAAACTTTCAGGTAATGATCAGTACAACAATCCCACTTGGCTCGCTAAATTTCGTTCTTCTGGTGAAACCGTTCGTTGGCAGTAACCGGTTTCATTTTGAGGTTTCACTCTGTTTTCTCCTATAGGGATACATGTATTTGGAACTCTAAATCAAACACGGTTTGTGCTAGCTCTTTGAAACTTGACACAAAAAAGCAGTTTCAAGTTCTATCTCTATGGTTTGTTTGCTGTTGATGTAGCCCTAAGCAGGGACTGGCGAGAATCACTTTCATGGAAAGCGCCTGCCAAGCTTCCAAAAATCTACGAGTTGCCTGAAATCTCACCACAAACTTTTTCACCCAATCTTGATGAAACTTTCAGGTAATGATCAGTATACCAATCCCACTTGGCTCGCCAAATTTCGTTCTTCTAGGTGAAACCGTTCGTTGGCAGTAACCGGTTTCATTTTGAGGTTTCACTCTGTTTTCTCCTATAGGGATACATGTATTTGGAACTCTAAATCAAACACGGTTTGTGTTAGCTCTTTGAAACTTTACACGATAAAGCAGTTTCATGTTCTATCTCTATGGTTGGTTTGCTGTTGATGTAGCCCTAAGCAGAGACTGGGGAGAATCACTTTCATGGAATGGGCCTGCCAAGCTTTCAAAAAACTACGAGTTGCCTGAAATCTCAGCACACACTTTTTCGCCCAATCTTGATGAAACCTTCAGGAAATGATCAGTACACCAATCCCACTTGGCTCACCAAATTTCGTTCTTTTAGGTTAAACCGTTCGTTGGCAGTAACCGGTTTCATTTTGAGGTTTCACTCTGTTTTCTCCTATAGGGATACATGTATTTGGAACTCTAAATCAAACACGGTTTGTGCTAGCTCTTTGAAACTTGACACCATAAAGCAGTTTCAAGTTCTATCTCTATGGTTTGTTTGCTGTTGATGTAGCCCTAAGCAGAGACTGGCGAGAATCACTTTCATGGAAAGGGCCTGCCAAGCTTCCAAAAAACTACGAGTTGCCTGAAATCTCAGCACACACTTTTTCACCCAATCTTGATGAAACTTTCAGGTAATGATCAGTACACCAATCCCACTTGGCTCGCTAAATCTCGTTCTTCTAGGTGAAACCGTTCGTTGGCAGTAACCGGTTTCATTTTGAGGTTTCACTCTGTTTTCTCCTATAGAGATACATGTATTTGGAACTCTAAATCAAACACGGGTTGTGCTAGCTCTTTGAAACTTGACACAATAAAGCAGTTTCAAGTTCTATCTCTATGGATTGTTTGCTGTTGATGTAGCCCTAAGCAGAGACTGGCGAGAATCACTTTCATGGAAAGGGCCTGCCAAGCTTCCAAAAAACTATGAGTTTCCTGAAATCTCAGCACACACTTTTTCACCCAATCTTGATGAAACTTTCAGGTAATGATCAGTACACCAATCTCACTTGGCTCGCCAAAATTCGTTCTTCTAGGTGAAACCGTTCGTTGGCAGTAACCGGTTTCATTTTGAGGTTTCACTCTGTTTTCTCCTATAGGGATACATGTATTTGGAACTCTAAATCAAACACGGTTTGTGCTAGCTCTTTGAAACTTGACACAATAAAGCAGTTTCAAGTTCTATCTCTATGGTTTGTTTGCTGTTGATGTAGCCCTAAGCAGAGACTGGCGAGAATCACTTTCATGGAAAGGGCCTGCCAAGCTTCCAAAAAACTACGAGTTGCCTGAAATCTCAGCACACACTTTTTCACCCAATCTTGATGAAACTTTCAGGTAATGATCAGTACACCAATCCCACTTGGCTCGCCAAATTTCGTTCTTCTAGGTGAAACCGTTCGTTGGCAGTAACCGGTTTCATTTTGAGGTTTCACTCTGTTTTCTCCTATAGGGATACATGTATTTGGAACTCTAAATCAAACACAGTTTGTGCTAGCTCTTTGAAACTTGACACAATAAAGCAGTTTCAAGTTCTCTCTCTATGGTTTGTTTGCTGTTGATGTAGCCCTAAGCAGAGACTGGCGAGAATCACTTTCATGGAAAGGGCCTGCCAAGCTTCCAAAAAACTATGAGTTTCCAAAAATCTCAGCACACACTTTTTCACCCAATCTTGATGAAACTTTCAGGTAATGATCAGTACACCAATCCCACTTGGCTCGCCAAATTTCGTTCTTCTAGGTGAAACCGTTCGTTGGCAGTAATTGGTTTCATTTTGAGGTTTCACTCTGTTTTCTCCTATAGGGATACATGTATTTGGAACTCTAAATCAAACACGGTTTGTGCTAGCTCATTGAAACTTGACACCATAAAGCAGTTTCAAGTTCTAACTCTATGGTTTGTTTGCTGTTGATGTAGCCCTAAGCAGAGACTGGCGAGCATCACTTTCATGGAAAGGGCCTGCCAAGCTTCCAAAAAACTACGAGTTTCGTGAAATCTCAGCACACACTTTTTCACCCAATCTTGATGAAACTTTCAGGTAATGATCAGTACACCAATCCCACTTGGCTCGCCAAATTTCGTTCTTCTAGGTGAAACCGTTTGTTGGCAGTAACCGGTTTTATTTTGAGGTTTCACTCTGTTTTCTCCTATAGGGATACATGTATTTGGAACTCTAAATCAAACACGGATTGTGCTAGCTCTTTGAAACTTGACACAATAAAGCAGTTTCAAGTTCTATCTCTATGGTTTGTTTGCTGTTGATGTATCCCTAAGCAGAGACTGGCGAGAATCACTTTCATGGAAAGGGCCTGCCAAGCTTCCAAAACCTAGAGTTGCCTGAAATCTCAGCACACACTTTTTCACCCAATCTTGATGAAACTTTCAGGTAATGATCAGTACACCAATCCCACTTGGCGTGCCAAATTTCGTTCTTCTAGGTGAAACCGTTCATTGGCAGTAACTGGTTTCATTTTGAGGTTTCACTCTGTTTTCTCCTATAGGATACATGTATTTGGAACTCTAAATCAAACACGGTTTGTGCTAGCTCTTTGAAACTTGACACAATAAAGCAGTTTCAAATTCTATCTCTATGGTTTGTTTGCTGTTGATGTAGCCCTAAGCAGAGACTGGCGAGAATCACTTTCATGGAAAGGGCCTGCCAAGCTTCCAAAAAACTACGGGTTGCCTGAAATCTCAGCACACACTTTTTCACCCAATCTTGATGAAACTTTCAGGTAATGATCAGTACACCAATCCCACTTGGCTCGCCAATTTTCGTTCTTCTAGGTGAAACCGTTCGTTGGCAGTAACCGGTTTCATTTTGAGGTTTCACTCTGTTTTCTCCTATAGGATACATGTATTTGGAACTCTAAATCAAACACGGTTTTGCTAGCTCTTTGAACTTGACACAATAAAGCAGTTTCAAGTTCTATCTCTATGGTTTGTTTGCTGTTGATGTAGCCCTAAGCAGAAACTGGCGAGAATCACTTTCATGGAAAGGGCCTGCCAAGCTTCCAAAAAACTACGAGTTTCCTGAAATCTCAGCACACACTTTTTCACCCAATCTTGATGAAACTTTCAGGTAATGATCAGTACACCAATCCCACTTGGCTCGCCAAATTTCGTTCTTCTAGGTGAAACCGTTCGTAGGCAGTAACCGGTTTCATTTTGAGGTTTCACTCTGTTTTCTCCTATAGGGATACATGTATTTGGAACTCTAAATCAAACACGGTTTGTGCTAGCTCTTTGAAACTTCACACAATAAAGCAGTTTCAAATTCTATCTCTATGGTTTGTTTGCTGTTGATGTAGCCCTAAGCAGAGACTGGCGAGAATCACTTTCATGGAAAGGGCCTGCCAAGCTTCCAAAAAACTACGGGTTGCCTGAAATCTCAGCACACACTTTTTCACCCAATCTTGATGAAACTTTCGGGTAATGATCAGTACACCAATCCCACTTGGCTCGCCAATTTTCGTTCTTCTAGGTGAAACCGTTCGTTGGCAGTAACCGGTTTCATTTTGAGGTTTCACTCTGTTTTCTCCTATAGGGATACATGTATTTGGAACTCTAAATCAAACACGGTTTTGCTAGCTCTTTGAAACTTGACACAATAAAGCAGTTTCAAGTTCTATCTCTATGGTTTGTTTGCTGTTGATGTAGCCCTAAGCAGAAACTGGCGAGAATCACTTTCATGGAAAGGGCCTGCCAAGCTTCCAAAAAACTACGAGTTTCCTGAAATCTCAGCACACACTTTTTCACCCAATCTTGATGAAACTTTCAGGTAATTATCAGCACACCAATCCCACTTGGCTCAGCAAATTTCGTTCTTCTAGGTGAAACCGTTCGTTGGCAGTAACCGGTTTCATTTTGAGGTTTCACTCAGTTTTCTCCTATAGGAATACGTGTATTTGGATCTCTAAATCAAACACGGTTTGTGCTAGCTCTTTGAAACTTGACACAATAAAGCAGTTTCAAGTTCTATCTCTATGGTTTGTTTGCTGTTGATGTAGCCCTAAGCAGAGACTGGCGAGAATCACTTTCATGGAAAGGGCCTGCCAAGCTTGCAAAAAACTACGAGTTGCCTGAAATCTCAGCACACACTTTTTCAACCAATCTTGATGAAACTTTCAGGTAATGATCAGTTCACCAATCCCACTTGGCTCGCCAAATTTCGTTCTTCTAGGTGAAACCGTTCATTGGCAGTAACCGGTTTCATTTTGAGGTTTCACTCTGTTTTCTCCTATAGGGATACATGTATTTGGAACTCTAAATCAAACACGGTTTGTGCTAGCTCTTTGAAACTTGACACTATAAAGTAGTTTCAAGTTCTATCTCTATGGTTTGTTTGCTGTTGATGTTGCCCTAAGCAGAGACTGGCGAGAATCACTTTCATGGAAAGGGCCTGCCAAGCCTTCAAAAAACTACGAGTTGCCGAAAATCTCAGCACACACTTTTTCACCCAATCTTGATGAAACTTTCAGGTAATGATCAGTACACCAATCCCACTTGGCTCGCCAAATTTCGTTCTTCTAGGTAAAACCGTTCGTTGGCAGTAACCGGTTTCATTTTGAGGTTTCACTCTGTTTTCTCCTATAGGGATACATGTATTTGGAACTCTAAATCAAACACGGTTTGTGCTAGCTCTTTGAAACTTGACACCATAAAGCAGTTTCAAGTTCTATCTCTATGGTTTGTTTGCTGTTGATGTAGCCCTAAGCAGAGACTGGCGAGAATCACTTTCATGGAAAGGGCCTGCCAAGCTTCCAAAAAACTACGAGTTGCCTGAAATCTCAGCACACACTTTTTCACCCAATCTTGATGAAACTTTCAGGTAATGATCAGTACACCAATCCCACTTGGCTCGCCAAATTTCGTTCTTCTAGGTGAAACCGTTCGTTGGCAGTAACCGGTTTCATTTTGAGGTTTCACTCTCTTCTCTCCTATAGGGATACATGTATTTGGAACTCTAAATCAAACACGGTTTGTGCTAGCTCTTTGAAACTTGACACCATAAAGCAGTTTCAAGCTCTATCTCTATGGTTTGTTTGTTGTTGATGTAGCCCTAAGCAGAGACTGGCGAGAATCACTTTCATGGAAAGGGCCTGCCAAGCTTCCAAAAAACTACGAGTTGCCTGAAATCTCAGCACACTCTTTTTCACCCAATCTTGATGAAACTTTCAGGTAATGATCAGTACACCAATCCCACTTGGCTCGCCAAATTTCGTTCTTCTAGGTGAAACCGTTCGTTGGCAGTAACCGGTTTCATTTTGAGGTTTCACTCTGTTTTCTCCTATAGGGATACATGTATTTGGAACTCTAAATCAAACACGGTTTGTGCTAGCTCTTTGAAACTTGACACCATAAAGCAGTTTCAAGTTCTATCTCTATGGTTTGTTTGCTGTTGATGTAGCCCTAAGCAGAGACTGGCGAGAATCACTTTCATGGAATGGGCCTGCCAAGCTTCCAAAAAACTACGAGTTGCCGAAAATCTCAGCACACACTTTTTCACCCAATCTTGATGAAACTTTCAGGTAATGAACAGTACACCAATCCCACTTGGCTCGCCAAATTTCGTTCTTCTAGGTAAAACCGTTCGTTGGCAGTAACCGGTTTCATTTTGAGGTTTCACTCTGTTTTCTCCTATAGGGATACATGTATTTGGAACTCTAAATCAAACACGGTTTGTGCTAGCTCTTTGAAACTTGACACCATAAAGCAGTTTCAAGTTCTATCTCTATGGTTTGTTTGCTGTTGATGTAGCCCTAAGCAGAGACTGGCGAGAATCACTTTCATGGAAAGGGCCTGCGAAGCTTCCAAAAAACTACGAGTTGCCGGAAATCTCAGCACACACTTTTTCACCCAATCTTGATGAAACTTTCAGGTAATGATCAGTACACCAATCCCACTTGGCTCACCAAATTTCGTTCATCTAGGTGAAACCGTTCGTTGGCAGTAACCGGTTTCATTTTGAGGTTTCACTCTCTATTCTCCTATAGGGATACATGTATTTGGAACTCTAAATCAAACACGGTTTGTGCTAGCTCTTTGAAACTTGACACCATAAAGCAGTTTCAAGTTCTATCTCTATGGTTTGTTTGCTCTTGATGTAGCCTTAAGCAGAGACTGGCGAGAATCACTTTCATGGAAAGGGCCTGCCAAGCTTCCAAAAAACTACGAGTTTCCTGAAATCTCAGCACACACTTTTTCACCCAATCTTGATGAAACTTTCAGGTAAAGATAAGTACACCAATCCCACTTGGCTCGCCAAATTTTGTTCTTCTAGGTGAAACCGTTCGATGGCAGTAACCGGTTTCATTTTGAGGTTTCACTCTGTTTTCTCCTATAGAGATACATGTATTTGGAACTCTAAATCAAACACGGTTTGTGCTAGCTCTTTGAAACTTGACACCATAAAGCAGTTTCAAGTTCTATCTCTATGGTTTGTTTGCTGTTGATGTAGCCCTAAGCAGAGACTGGCGAGAATCACTTTCATCGAAAGGGCCTGCCAAGCTTCCGAAAAACTACAAGTTGCCGGAAATCTCAGCACACACTTTTTCACCCAATCTTGATGAAACTTTCAGGTAATGATCAGTACACCAATCCCACTTGGCTCGCCAAATTTCGTTCTTCTAGGTGAAACCGTTCGTTGGAAGTAACCGGTTAAATTTTGAGGTTTCACTCTGTATTCTCCTATAGGGATACATGTATTTGGAACTCTAAATCAAACACGGTTTGTGCAAGCTCTTTGAAACTTGACACCATAAAGCAGTTTCAAGATCTATCTCTATGGTTTGTTTGCTGTTGATGTAGCCCTAAGCAGAGACTGGCGAGAATCACTTTCATGGAAAGGGCCTGCCAAGCTTCCAAAAAACTACGAGTTGCCTGAAATCTCAGCACACACTTTTTCACCCAATCTTGATGAAACTTTCTGGTAATGATCAGTACACCAATCCCACTTGGCTCGCCAAATTTCGTTCTTCTAGGTGAAACCGTTCGTTGGCAGTAACCGGTTTCATTTTGAGGTTTCACTCTGTTTTCTCCTATAGGGATACATGTATTTGGAACTCTAAATCAAACATGGTTTGTGCTAGCTCTTTGAAACTTGACACCATACAGCAGTTTCAAGTTCTATCTCTATGATTTGTTTGTTGTTGATGTACCCCTAAGCAGAGACTGGCGAGAATCACTTTCATGGAAAGGGCCTGCCAAGCTTCCAAAAAACTACGAGTTGCCTGAAATCTCAGCACACACTTTTTCACCCAATCTTGATGAAACTTTCAGGTAAAGATAAGTACACCAATCCCACTTGGCTCACCAAATTTTGTTCTTCTAGGTGAAACCGTTCGATGGCAGTAACCGGTTTCATTTTGAGGTTTCACTCTGTTTTCTCCTATAGAGATACATGTATTTGGAACTCTAAATCAAACACGGTTTGTGCTAGCTCTTTGAAACTTGACACCATAAAGCAGTTTCAAGTTCTATCTCTATGGTTTGTTTGCTGTTGATGTAGCCCTAAGCAGAGACTGGCGAGAATCACTTTCATCGAAAGGGCCTGCCAAGCTTCCTAAAAACTACAAGTTGCCGGAAATCTCAGCACACACTTTTTCACTCAATCTTGATGAAACTTTCAGGTAATGATCAGTACAACAATCCCACTTGGCTCGCCAAATTTCGTTCTTCTAGGTGAAACCGTTCATTGGAAGTAAGCGGTTAAATTTTGAGGTTTCACTCTGTTTTCTCCTATAGGGATACATGTATTTGGAACTCTAAATCAAACACGGTTTGTGCTAGCTCTTTGAAACTTGACACCATAAAGCAGTTTCAAGTTCTGTCTCTATGGTTTGTTTGCTGTTGATGTAGCCCTAAGCAGAGACTGGCGAGAATCACTTTCATGGAAAGGGCCTGCCAAGCTTCCAAAAAACTACGAGTTGCCTGAAATCTCAGCACACACTTTTTCACCCAATCTTGATGAAACTTTCAGGTAATGATCAGTACACATATCCCACTTGGCTCGCCAAATTTCGTTCTTCTAGGTGAAACCGTTCGTTGGCAGTAACCGGTTTCATTTTGAGGTTTCACTCTGTTTTCTCCTATAGGGATACATGTATTTGGAACTCTAAATCAAACACGGTTTGTGCTAGCTCTTTGAAACTTGACACCATAAAGAGTTTCAAGTTCTATCTCTATGGTTTGTTTGCTGTTGATGTAGCCCTAAGCAGAGACTGGCGAGAATCACTTTCATGGAAAGGGCCTGCCAAGCTTCCAAAAAACTACGAGTTGCCTGAAATCTCAGCACATACTTTTTCACCCAATCTAGATGAAACTTTCAGATAATGATCAGTACACCAATCCCACTTGGCTCGCCAAATTTCGTTCTTCTAGGTAAAACCGTTCGTTGGCAGTAACCGGTTTCATTTTGAGGTTTCACTCTGTTTTCTCCTATAGGGATACATGTATTTGGAACTCTAAATCAAACATGGTTTGTGCTAGCTCTTTGAAACTTGACACCATAAAGCAGTTTCAAGCTCTATCTCTATGGTTTGTTTGCTGTTGATGTAGCCCTAAGCAGAGACTGGCGAGAATCACTTTCATGGAAAGGGCCTGCCAAGCTTCCAAAAAACTACAAGTTGCCTGAAATCTCAGCACACACTTTTTCACCCAATCTTGATGAAACTTTCAGGTAATGATCAGTACACCAATCCCACTTGGCTCGCCAAATTTCGTTCTTCTAGGTGAAACCGTTCGTTGGCAGTAACCGGTTTCATTTTGAGGTTTCACTCTGTTTTCTCCTATAGGGATACATGTATTTGGAACTCTAAATCAAACACGGTTTGTGCTAGCTCTTTGAAACTTGACACCATAAAGCAGTTTCAAGTTCTATCTCTATGGTTTTTTTGCTGTTGATGTACCCCTAAGCAGAGACTGGCGAGAATCACTTTCAAGGAAAGGGCCTGCCAAGCTTCCAAAAAACTACGAGTTGCCTGAAATCTCAGCACACACTTTTTCACCCAATCTTGATGAAACTTTCAGGTAATGATCAGTACACCAATCCCACTTGGCTCGCCAAATTTCGTTCTTCTAGGTGAAACAGTTCGTTGGCAGTAACCGGTTTCATTTTGAGGTTTCACTCTGTTTTCTCCTATAGGGATACATGTATTTGGAACTCTAAATCAAACACGGTTTGTGCTCGCTCTTTGAAACTTGACACCATAAAGCAGTTTCAAGTTCTATCACTATGGTTTGTTTGCTGTTGATGTAGCCCTAAGCAGAGACTGGCGAGAATCACTTTCATGGAAAGGGCCTGCCAAGCTTCCAAAAAACTACGAGTTGCCTTAAATCACAGCACACACTTTTTCACCCAATCTTGATGAAACTTTCAGGTAATGATCAGTACACCAATCCCACTTGGCTCGCCAAATTTCGTTCTGCTAGGTGAAACCGTTCGTTGGCAATAACCGGTTTCATTTTGAGGTTTCACTCTGTTTTCTCCTATAGGGATACATGTATTTCGAACTCTAAATCAAACACGGTTTGTGCTAGCTCTTTGAAACTTGACACCATAAAGCAGTTTCAAGTTCTATCTCTATGGTTTGTTTGCTGTTGATGTTGCCCTAAGAAGAGACTGGCGAGAATCACTTTCATGGAAAGGGCCTGCTAAGCTTCCAAAAAACTACGAGTTGCCTGAAATCTCAGCACACACTTTTTTACCCAATCGTGATGAAACTCTCAGGTAATGATCAGTACACCAATCCCACTTGGCTCGCCAAATTTCGTTCTTCTAGGTGAAACCGTTCGTTGGCAGTAACTGGTTTCATTTTGAGGTTTCACTCTGTTTTCTCCTATAGGGATACATGTATTTGGAACTCTAAATCAAACACGGTTTGTGCTAGCTCTTTGAAACTTGACACCATAAAGCAGATTCAAGTTCTATCTCTATGATTTGTTTGCTGTTCATGTAGCCCTAAGCAGAGACTGGCCAGAATCACTTTCATGGAAAGGGCCTGCCAAGCTTCCAAAAAACTACGAGTTGCCTGAAATCTCAGCACACACTTTTTCACCCAATCTTGATGAAACTTTCAGGTAATGATCAGTACACCAATCCCACTTGGCTCGCCAAATTTCGTTCTTCTAGGAAAAACCGTTCATTGGCAGTAACCGGTTTCATTTTGAGGTTTCACTCTGTTTTCTCCTATAGGGATATATGTATTTGGAACTCTAAATCAAACACGGTTTGTGCTAGCTCTTTGAAACTTGACACAATAAAGCAGTTTCAACTTCTATCTCTATGGTTTCTTTGCTGTTGATGTAGCCCTAAGCAGAGACTGGCGAGAATCACTTTCATGGAAAGGGCCTGCCAAGCTTCCAAAATCTACGAGTTGCCTGAAATCTCAGCACACACTTTTTCACCCAATCTTGATGAAACTTTCAGGTAATGATCAGTACACCCATCCCACTTGGCTCGCCAAATCTCGTTCTTCTAGGTGAAATCGTTCGTTGGCAGTAACCGGTTTCATTTTGAGGTTTCACTCTGTTTTCTCCTATAGGGATACATGTATTTGGAACTCTAAATCAAACACGGTTTGTGCTAGCTCTTTGAAACTTGACACCATAAAGCAGTTTCAAGTTCGTTCTCTATGGTTTCTTTGCTGTTGATGTAGCCCTAAGCAGAGACTGGCGAGAATCACTTTCATGGAAAGGGCCTGCCAAGCTTCCAAAAATCTACGAGTTGCCGGAAATTTCAACACACACTTTTTCACCCAATCTTGATGAAACTTTCAGGTAATGATCAGTACACCAATCCCACTTGGCTCGCCAAATTTCGTTCTTCTAGGTGAAACCGTTCGTTGGCAGTAACCGGTTTCATTTTGAGGTTTCACTCTGTTTTCTCCTATAGGGATACATGTATTTGGAACTCTAAATCAAACACGGTTTGTGCTAGCTCTTTGAAACTTGACACCATAAAGCAGTTTCAAGTTCTATCTCTATGGTTTGTTTGCTGTTGATGTAGCCCTAAGCAGAGACTGGCGAGAATCACTTTCATGGAAAGGGCCTGCCAAGCTTCCAAAAAACTACGAGTTGCCTGAAATCTCAGCACACACTTTTTCACCCAATCTTGATGAAACTTTCAGGTAATGATCAGTACACCAATCCCACTTGGCTCGCCAAATCTCGTTCTTCTAGGTTAAACCGTTCGTTGGCAGTAACCGGTTTCATTTTGAGGTTTCACTCTGTTTTCTCCTATAGGGATACATTTATTTGGAACTCTAAATCAAACATAGTTTGTTCTAGCTCTTTGAAACCTGACAGCATAAAGCAGTTTCAAGTTCTATCTCTATGGTTTGTTTGCTGCTGATGTAGCCCTAAGCAGAGACTGGCGAGAATCACTTTCATGGAAAGGCCCTGCCAAGCTTCCAAAAAACTACGAGTTCCCGGAAATCTCAGCAAACACTTTTTCACCCAATCTTGATGAAACTTTCAGGTAATGATCAGTACACCAATCCCACTTGGCTCGCCAAATTTCGTTCTTCTAGGTGAAACCGTTCGTTGGCAGTAACCGGTTTCATTTTGAGGTTTCACTCTGTTTTCTCCTCTAGGGATACATGTATTTGGAACTCTAAATCAAACACGGTTTGTGCTAGCTCTTTGAAACTTGACACCATAAAGCAGTTTCAAGTTCTATCTCTATGGTTTGTTTGCTGTTGATGTTGCCCTAAGCAGAGACTGGCGAGAATCACTTTCATGGAAAGGGCCTGCCAAGCTTCCAAAAAACTACGAGTTGCCTGAAATCTCAGCACACACTTTTTTACCCAATCGTGATGAAACTCTCAGGTAATGATCAGTACACCAATCCCACTTGGCTAGCCAAATTTCGTTCTTCTAGGTAAAACCGTTCGTTGGCAGTAACCGGTTTCATTTTGAGGTTTCACTCTGTTTTCTCCTATTGGGATATATGTATTTGGAACTCTAAATCAAACACGGTTTGTGCTAGCTCTTTGAAACTTGACACAATAAAGCAGTTTCAACTTCTATCTCTATGGTTTCTTTGCTGTTGATGTAGCCCTAAGCAGAGACTGGCGAGAATCACTTTCATGGAAAGGGCCTGCCAAGCTTCCAAAATCTAGGAGTTGCCTGAAATCTCAGCACACACTTTTTCACCCAATCTTGATGAAACTTTCAGGTAATGATCAGTACACCAATCCCACTTGGCTCGCCAAATCTCGTTCTTCTAGGTGAAACCGTTCGTTGGCAGTAACCGGTTTCATTTTGAGGTTTCACTCTGTTTTCTCCTGTAGGGATACATGTATTTGGAACTCTAAATCAAACACGGTTTGTGCTAGCTCTTTGAAACTTGACACCATAAAGCAGTTTCAAGTTCGTTCTCTATGGTTTCTTTGCTGTTGATGTAGCCCTAAGCAGAGACTGGCGAGAATCACTTTCATGGAAAGGGCCTGCCAAGCTTCCAAAAATCTACGAGTTGCCGGAAATTTCAACACACACTTTTTCACCCAATCTTGATGAAACTTTCAGGTAATGATCAGTACACCAATCCCACTTGGCTCGCCAAATTTCGTTCTTCTAGGTGAAACCGTTTGTTGGCAGTAACCGGTTTCATTTTGAGGTTTCACTCTGTTTTCTCCTATAGGGATACATGTATTTGGAACTCTAAATCAAACACGGTTTGTGCTAGCTCTTTGAAACTTGACACCATAAAGCAGTTTCAAGTTCTATCTCTATGGTTCGTTTGCTGTTGATGTAGCCCTAAGCAGAGACTGGCGAGAATCACTTTTATGGAAAGGGCCTGCCAAGCTTCCAAAAAACTACGAGTTGCCTGAAATGTCAGCACACACTTTTTCACCCAATCTTGATGAAACTTTCAGGTAATGATCAGTACACCAATCCCACTTGGCTCGCCAAATCTCGTTCTTCTAGGTTAAACCGTTCGTTGGCAGTAACCGGTTTCATTTTGAGGTTTCACTCTGTTTTCTCCTATAGGGATACATTTATTTGGAACTCTAAATCAAACATAGTTTGTTCTAGCTCTTTGAAACCTGACACCATAAAGCAGTTTCAAGTTCTATCTCTATGGTTTGTTTGCTGCTGATGTAGCCCTAAGCAGAGACTGGCGAGAATCACTTTCATGGAAAGGCCCTGCCAAGCTTCCAAAAAACTACGAGTTCCCGGAAATCTCAGCAAACACTTTTTCACCCAATCTTGATGAAACTTTCAGGTAATGATCAGTACACCAATCCCACTTGGCTCGCCAAATTTCGTTCTTCTAGGTGAAACCGTTCGTTGGCAGTAACCGGTTTCATTTTGAGGTTTCACTCTGTTTTCTCCTATAGGGATACATGTATTTGGAACTCTAAATCAAACACGGTTTGTGCTAGCTCTTTGAAACTTGACACCATAAAGCAGTTTCAAGTTCTATCTCTATGGTTTGTTTGCTGTTGATGTAGCCCTAAGCAGAGACTGGCGAGAATCACTTTCATGGAAAGGGCCTGCCAAGCTTCCAAAAAACTATGAGTTGCCTGAAATCTCAGCACACACTTTTTCACCCAATCTTGATGAAACTTTCGGGTAATAATCAGTACACCAATCCCACTTGGCTCGCCAAATTTCGTTCTTCTAGGTGAAACTGTTCGTTGGCAGTAACCGGTTTCATTTTGAGGTTTCACTCTGTTTTCTCCTATAGGGATACATGTATTCGGAACTCTACATCAAACACGGTTTGTGCTAGCTCTTTGAAACTTGACACCATAAAGCAGTTTCAAGTTCTATCTCTATGGTTTGTTTGCTGTTGATGTAGCCCTAAGCAGAGACTGGCGAGAATCACTTTCATGGAAAGGGCCTGCCAAGCTTTTAAAAAACTATGAGTTGCCTGAAATCTCAGCACACACTTTTTCACCCAATCTTGATGAAACTTTCGGGTAATGATCAGTACACCAATCCCACTTGGCTCGCCAAATTTCGTTCTTCTGGGTGAAACCGTTCGTTGGCAGTAACCGGTTTCATTTTGAGGTTTCACTCTGTTTTCTCCTATAGGGATACATGTATTTGGAACTCTAAATCAAACACGGTTTGTGCTAGCTCTTTGAAACTTGACACAATAAAGCAGTTTCAAGTTCTATCTCTATGGTTTGTTTGCTGTTGATGTAGCCCTAAGCAGAGACTGGCGAGAATCACTTTCATGGAAAGGGCCTGCCAAGCTTCCAAAAAACTACGAGTTGCCTGAAATCTCAGCACACACTTTTTCACCCAATCTTGATGAAACTTTCAGGTAATGGTCAGTACACCAATCCCACTTGGCTCGCCAAATCTCGTTCTTCTAGGTGAAACCGTTCGTTCGCAGTATCCGGTTTCATTTTGAGGTTCACTCTGTTTTCTCCTATAGGGATACATGTATTTCGAACTCTAAATCAAACACGGTTTGTGCTAGCTCTTTGAAACTTGACACATAAAGCGGTTTCAAGTTCTATCTCTATGGTTTGTTTGCTGTTGATGTAGCCCTGCTGCGCCCCTCCCCTGACTCAGGCAATGGCAAGGCCCTACTGAGGTGGATGGCGCCAGGCATCCATCCTCTGGAGGAGAGCAGTATGTTTCTGGGAATGGGCTGATTTGTTTTTGTATTCCTTTAATAAGTATAGTTTTGATTTCTCATATGACCATTAAGTATAAAGGAAAAATCATGACTTTCCCAATTAATGTAACTACTTCTAAAGCATAGATCTGTTTGCTCTAAATGCAGTGATTCAGCTGTGGAGTGTAAATTGTTAATGTCTAAAGAAAAACTCCCTGTATTCCTGTCAAGGAAGGTTTTTGAGAAATTAAATTAAAATCTAGAGAAGAAAAATTAATGTTAAGAAGATAAATTAGTGCTTCGTACTGGGCAACTTGTTCTTGTTCCTGTGCACAATGGTTTGTGCTCTTACTTCTGTTTGATTAAAAGTAATAACAAGTCAACCCCTTGCCGTAACCATGGCACGGGTTCCAGTCAGTAAGTCAAGAAAGAATAGTCAAGGTATAGGCCAATAGTTTGGGACATTTGTAACTATTATTAAAAATTAACAAAGCAGAAACTGCTCAAAGCAAAACGCGAACTGAAAGTACAAATGCTTGCTTATGCATAAGCCAAGATACATTCTTCTATTCTAACTGTAGCTACGTAATATTTTGTTTTGTTTGAATAATGATTCCTGTTTTGTAACCACAAAGTACTGTAAGCCTGCCAAAATTAAAAGTATATATGATCAACTTCACAAGTAAAGATTGGGATCAACACCTTCACTTTGGTGTCTTGTGTTGTTTCTCCACCCTTCTTTCGCCGACTCCTCACCATCCGTTCATCTCCTGAGACCCCCTGTTGGAGCTGGTCTCCGACATAGCCCTAAGCAGAGACTGGCGAAAATCACTTTCATGGAAAGGGCCTGCCAAACTTCCAAAAAACTACGAGTTGCCTGAAATCTCAGCACACACTTTTTCACCCAATCTTGATGAAACTTTCAGGTAATGATCAGTACACCAATCCCACTTGACTCGCCAAATTTGGTTCTTCTAGGTGAAACCGTTCGTTGGCAGTAACCGGTTTCATTTTGAGGTTTCACTCTGTTTTCTCCTTTAGGGATACATGTATTTGGAACTCTAAATCAAACACGGTTTTTGCTAGCTCTTTGAAACTTGACACTATAAAGGAGTTTCAAGTTCTACCTCTATGGTTTGTTTGCTATTGATGTAGCCCTAAGCATAGACTGGCGAGAATCACTTTCATGGAAAGGGCCTGCCAAGCTTCCAAAAAACTACGAGTTTCCTGAAATCTCAGCACACACTTTTTCACCCAATCTTGATGAAACTTTCAGGTAATGATCAGTACACCAATCCCACTTGGCTCGCCAAATTTCGTTCTTCTATGTGAAACCGTTCGTTGGCAGTAACCGGTTTCATTTTGAGGTTTCACTCTGTTTTCTCCTATAGGGATACATGTATTTGGAACTCTAAATCAAACACGGTTTGTGCTAGCTTTTTGAAACTTGACACCATAAAGCAGTTTCAAGTTCTATCTCTATGGTTTGTTTGCTGTTGATGTAGCCCTAAGCAGAGACTGGCGAGAATCACTTTTATGGAAAGGGCCTGCCAAGCTTCCAAAAAACTACGAGTTGCCTGAAATCTCAGCACACACTTTTTCACCCAATCTGGATGAAACTTTAAGGTAATGATAAGTACACCAATCCCACTTGGCTCGCCAAATTTCGTTCTTCTAGGTGAAACCGTTCGTTGGCAGTAACCGGTTTCATTTTGAGGTTTCACTCTGTTTTCTCCTATAGGGATACATGTATTTGGAACTCTAAATCAAACACGGTTTGTGCTAGCTCTTTGAAACTTGACACCATAAAGCAGTTTCAAGTTCTATCTCTATGGTTTGTTTGCTGTTCATATAGCCCTAAGCAGCGACTGGCGAGAATCACTTTCATGGAAAGGGCCTGCCAAGCTTCCAAAAAACTACGAGTTGCCTGAAATCTCAGCACACACTTTTTCACCCAATCTTGATGAAACTTTCAGGTAATGGTCAGTACACCAATCCCACTTGGCTCGCCAAATCTCGTTCTTCTAGGTGAAACCGTTCGTTCGCAGTATCCGGTTTCATTTTGAGGTTCACTCTGTTTTCTCCTATAGGGATACATGTATTTCGAACTCTAAATCAAACACGGTTTGTGCTAGCTCTTTGAAACTTGACACATTAAAGCGGTTTCAAGTTCTATCTCTATGGTTTGTTTGCTGTTGATGTAGCCCTGCTGCGCCCCTCCCCTGACTCAGGCAATGGCAAGGCCCTACTGAGGTGGATGGCGCAAGGCATCCATCCTCTGGAGGAGCGCAGTATGTTTCTGGGAATGGGCTGATTTGTTTTTGTATTCCTTTAATAAGTATAGTTTTGATTTCTCATATGACCATTAAGTATAAAGGAAAAATCATGACTTTCCCAATTAATGTAACTACTTCTAAAGCATAGATCTGTTTGCTCTAAATGCAGTGATTCAGCTGTGGAGTGTAAATTGTTAATGTCTAAAGAAAAACTCCCTGTATTCCTGTCAAGGAAGTTTTTGAGAAATTAAATTAAAATCTAGAGAAGAAAAATTAATGTTAAGAAGATAGATTAGTGCTTCGTACTGGGCAACTTGTTCTTGTTCCTGTGCACAATGGTTTGTGCTCTTACTTCTGTTTGATTAAAAGTAATAACAAGTCAACCCCTTGCCGTAACCATGGCACGGGTTCCAGTCAGTAAGTCAAGAAAGAATAGTCAAGGTATAGGCCAATAGTTTGGGACATTTGTAACTATTATTAAAAATTAACAAAGCAGAAACTGCTCAAAGCAAAACGCGAACTGAAAGTACAAATGCTTGCTTATGCATAAGCCAAGATACATTCTTCTATTCTAACTGTAGCTACGTAATATTTTGTTTTGTTTGAATAATGATTCCTGTTTTGTAAGCACAAAGTACTGTAAGCCTGCCAAAATTAAAAGTATATATGATCAACTTCACAAGTAAAGATTGGGATCAACACCTTCACTTTGGTGTCTGTGTTGTTTCTCCACCCCTTCTTTCGCCGACTCCTCACCATCCGTTCATCTCCTGAGACCCCCTGTTGGAGCTGGTCTCCGACATAGCCCTAAGCAGAGACTGGCGAAAATCACTTTCATGGAAAGGGCCTGCCAAACTTCCAAAAAACTACGAGTTGCCTGAAATCTCAGCACACACTTTTTCACCCAATCTTGATGAAACTTTCAGGTAATGATCAGTACACCAATCCCACTTGACTCGCCAAATTTGGTTCTTCTAGGTGAAACCGTTCGTTGGCAGTAACCGGTTTCATTTTGAGGTTTCACTCTGTTTTCTCCTTTAGGGATACATGTATTTGGAACTCTAAATCAAACACGGTTTTTGCTAGCTCTTTGAAACTTGACACTATAAAGGAGTTTCAAGTTCTACCTCTATGGTTTGTTTGCTGTTGATGTAGCCCTAAGCATAGACTGGCGAGAATCACTTTCATGGAAAGGGCCTGCCAAGCTTCCAAAAAACTACGAGTTTCCTGAAATCTCAGCACACACTTTTTCACCCAATCTTGATGAAACTTTCAGGTAATGATCAGTACACCAATCCCACTTGGCTCGCCAAATTTCGTTCTTCTATGTGAAACCGTTCGTTGGCAGTAACCGGTTTCATTTTGAGGTTTCACTCTGTTTTCTCCTATAGGGATACATGTATTTGGAACTCTAAATCAAACACGGTTTGTGCTAGCTTTTTGAAACTTGACACCATAAAGCAGTTTCAAGTTCTATCTCTATGGTTTGTTTGCTGTTGATGTAGCCCTAAGCAGAGACTGGCGAGAATCACTTTTATGGAAAGGGCCTGCCAAGCTTCCAAAAAACTACGAGTTGCCTGAAATCTCAGCACACACTTTTTCACCCAATCTGGATGAAACTTTAAGGTAATGATAAGTACACCAATCCCACTTGGCTCGCCAAATTTCGTTCTTCTAGGTGAAACCGTTCGTTGGCAGTAACCGGTTTCATTTTGAGGTTTCACTCTGTTTTCTCCTATAGGGATACATGTATTTGGAACTCTAAATCAAACACGGTTTGTGCTAGCTCTTTGAAACTTGACACCATAAAGCAGTTTCAAGTTCTATCTCTATGGTTTGTTTGCTGTTGATGTAGCCCTAAGCAGAGACTGGCGAGAATCACTTTCATGGAAAGGGCCTGCCAAGCTTCCAAAAAACTACGAGTTGCCTGAAATCTCAGCACACACTTTTTCACCCAATCTTGATGAAACTTTCAGGTAATGATCAGTACACCAATCCCACTTGGCTCGCCAAATTTCGTTCTTCTAGGTGAAACCGTTCGTTGGCAGTAACCGGTTTCATTTTGAGGTTTCACTCTGTTTTCTCCTATAGGGATACATGTATTTGGAACTCTAAATCAAACACGGTTTGTGCTAGCTCTTTGAAACTTGACACAATAAAGCAGTTTCAAGTTCTATCTCTATGGTTTGTTTGCTGTTGATGTAGCCCTAAGCAGAGACTGGCGAGAATCACTTTTATGGAAAGGGCCTGCCAAGCTTCCAAAAAACTACGAGTTGCCTGAAATCTCAGCACACACTTTTTCACCCAATCTTGATGAAACTTTAAGGTAATGATCAGTACACCAATCCCACTTGGCTCGCCAAATCTCGTTCTTCTAGGTGAAACCGTTCGTTGGCAGTAACCGGTTTCATTTTGAGGTTTCACTCTGTTTTCTCCTATAGGGATACATGTATTTGGAACTCTAAATCAAACACGGTTTGTGCTAGCTCTTTGAAACTTGACACCATAAAGCAGTTTCAAGTTCTATCTCTATGGTTTGTTTGCTGTTCATATAGCCCTAAGCAGCGACTGGCGAGAATCACTTTCATGGAAAGGGCCTGCCAAGCTTCCAAAAAACTACGAGTTGCCTGAAATCTCAGCACACACTTTTTCACCCAATCTTGATGAAACTTTCAGGTAATGGTCAGTACACCAATCCCACTTGGCTCGCCAAATCTCGTTCTTCTAGGTGAAACCGTTCGTTGGCAGTAACCGGTTTCATTTTGAGGTTTCACTCTGTTTTCTCCTATAGGGATACATGTATTTGGAACTCTAAATCAAAACACGGTTTGTGCTAGCTCTTTGAAACTTGACACAATAAAGCAGTTTTGAAGTTCTATCTCTATGGTTTGTTTGCTGTTGATGTAGCCCTAAGCAGAGACTGGCGAGAATCACTTTCATGGAAAGGGCATGCCAAGCTTCCAAAAAACTACGAGTTGCCTGAAATCTCAGCACACACTTTTTCACCCAATCTTGATGAAACTTTCAGGTAATGATCAGTACACCAATCCCACTTGGCTCGCCAAATCTCGTTCTTCTAGGTTAAACCGTTCGTTGGCAGTAACAGGTTTCATTTTGAGGTTTCACTCTGTTTTCTCCTATAGGGATACATTTATTTGGAACTCTAAATCAAACATAGTTTGTTCTAGCTCTTTGAAACCTGACACCATAAAGCAGTTTCAAGTTCTATCTCTATGGTTTGTTTGCTGCTGATGTAGCCCTAAGCAGAGACTGGCGAGAATCACTTTCATGGAAAGGCCCTGCCAAGCTTCCAAAAAACTACGAGTTCCCGGAAATCTCAGCAAACACTTTTTCACCCAATCTTGATGAAACTTTCAGGTAATGATCAGTACACCAATCCCACTTGGCTCGCCAAATTTCGTTCTTCTAGGTGAAACCGTTCGTTGGCAGTAACCGGTTTCATTTTGAGGTTTCACTCTGTTTTCTCCTATAGGGATACATGTATTTGGAACTCTAAATCAAACACGGTTTGTGCTAGCTCTTTGAAACTTGACACCATAAAGCAGTTTCAAGTTCTATCTCTATGGTTTGTTTGCTGTTGATGTAGCCCTAAGCAGAGACTGGCGAGAATCACTTTCATGGAAAGGGCCTGCCAAGCTTCCAAAAAACTACGAGTTGCCTGAAATCTCAGCACACACTTTTTCACCCAATCTTGATGAAACTTTCGGGTAATAATCAGTACACCAATCCCACTTGGCTCGCCAAATTTCGTTCTTCTAGGTGAAACTGTTCGTTGGCAGTAACCGGTTTCATTTTGAGGTTTCACTCTGTTTTCTCCTATAGGGATACATGTATTCGGAACTCTACATCAAACACGGTTTGTGCTAGCTCTTTGAAACTTGACACCATAAAGCAGTTTCAAGTTCTATCTCTATGGTTTGTTTGCTGTTGATGTAGCCCTAAGCAGAGACTGGCGAGAATCACTTTCATGGAAAGGGCCTGCCAAGCTTTTAAAAAACTATGAGTTGCCTGAAATCTCAGCACACACTTTTTCACCCAATCTTGATGAAACTTTCGGGTAATGATCAGTACACCAATCCCACTTGGCTCGCCAAATCTCGTTCTTCTGGGTGAAACCGTTCGTTGGCAGTAACCGGTTTCATTTTGAGGTTTCACTCTGTTTTCTCCTATAGGGATACATGTATTTGGAACTCTAAATCAAACACGGTTTGTGCTAGCTCTTTGAAACTTGACACCATAAAGCAGTTTCAAGTTCTATCTCTATGGTTTGTTTGCTGTTCATATAGCCCTAAGCAGCGACTGGCGAGAATCACTTTCATGGAAAGGGCCTGCCAAGCTTCCAAAAACTACGAGTTGCCTGAAATCTCAGCACACACTTTTTCACCCAATCTTGATGAAACTTTCAGGTAATGGTCAGTACACCAATCCCACTTGGCTCGCCAAATCTCGTTCTTCTAGGTGAAACCGTTCGTTCGCAGTATCCGGTTTCATTTTGAGGTTCACTCTGTTTTCTCCTATAGGGATACATGTATTTCGAACTCTAAATCAAACACGGTTTGTGCTAGCTCTTTGAAACTTGACACATTAAAGCGGTTTCAAGTTCTATCTCTATGGTTTGTTTGCTGTTGATGTAGCCCTGCTGCGCCCCTCCCCTGACTCAGGCAATGGCAAGGCCCTACTGAGGTGGATGGCGCAAGGCATCCATCCTCTGGAGGAGCGCAGTATGTTTCTGGGAATGGGCTGATTTGTTTTTGTATTCCTTTAATAAGTATAGTTTTGATTTCTCATATGACCATTAAGTATAAAGGAAAAATCATGACTTTCCCAATTAATGTAACTACTTCTAAAGCATAGATCTGTTTGCTCTAAATGCAGTGATTCAGCTGTGGAGTGTAAATTGTTAATGTCTAAAGAAAAACTCCCTGTATTCCTGTCAAGGAAGTTTTTGAGAAATTAAATTAAAATCTAGAGAAGAAAAATTAATGTTAAGAAGATAGATTAGTGCTTCGTACTGGGCAACTTGTTCTTGTTCCTGTGCACAATGGTTTGTGCTCTTACTTCTGTTTGATTAAAAGTAATAACAAGTCAACCCCTTGCCGTAACCATGGCACGGGTTCCAGTCAGTAAGTCAAGAAAGAATAGTCAAGGTATAGGCCAATAGTTTGGGACATTTGTAACTATTATTAAAAATTAACAAAGCAGAAACTGCTCAAAGCAAAACGCGAACTGAAAGTACAAATGCTTGCTTATGCATAAGCCAAGATACATTCTTCTATTCTAACTGTAGCTACGTAATATTTTGTTTTGTTTGAATAATGATTCCTGTTTTGTAAGCACAAAGTACTGTAAGCCTGCCAAAATTAAAAGTATATATGATCAACTTCACAAGTAAAGATTGGGATCAACACCTTCACTTTGGTGTCTGTGTTGTTTCTCCACCCCTTCTTTCGCCGACTCCTCACCATCCGTTCATCTCCTGAGACCCCCTGTTGGAGCTGGTCTCCGACATAGCCCTAAGCAGAGACTGGCGAAAATCACTTTCATGGAAAGGGCCTGCCAAACTTCCAAAAAACTACGAGTTGCCTGAAATCTCAGCACACACTTTTTCACCCAATCTTGATGAAACTTTCAGGTAATGATCAGTACACCAATCCCACTTGACTCGCCAAATTTGGTTCTTCTAGGTGAAACCGTTCGTTGGCAGTAACCGGTTTCATTTTGAGGTTTCACTCTGTTTTCTCCTTTAGGGATACATGTATTTGGAACTCTAAATCAAACACGGTTTTTGCTAGCTCTTTGAAACTTGACACTATAAAGGAGTTTCAAGTTCTACCTCTATGGTTTGTTTGCTGTTGATGTAGCCCTAAGCATAGACTGGCGAGAATCACTTTCATGGAAAGGGCCTGCCAAGCTTCCAAAAAACTACGAGTTTCCTGAAATCTCAGCACACACTTTTTCACCCAATCTTGATGAAACTTTCAGGTAATGATCAGTACACCAATCCCACTTGGCTCACCAAATTTCGTTCTTCTATGTGAAACCGTTCGTTGGCAGTAACCGGTTTCATTTTGAGGTTTCACTCTGTTTTCTCCTATAGGGATACATGTATTTGGAACTCTAAATCAAACACGGTTTGTGCTAGCTTTTTGAAACTTGACACCATAAAGCTGTTTCAAGTTCTATCTCTATGGTTTGTTTGCTGTTGATGTAGCCCTAAGCAGAGACTGGCGAGAATCACTTTTATGGAAAGGGCCTGCCAAGCTTCCAAAAAACTACGAGTTGCCTGAAATCTCAGCACACACTTTTTCACCCAATCTGGATGAAACTTTAAGGTAATGATAAGTACACCAATCCCACTTGGCTCGCCAAATTTCGTTCTTCTAGGTGAAACCGTTCGTTGGCAGTAACCGGTTTCATTTTGAGGTTTCACTCTGTTTTCTCCTATAGGGATACATGTATTTGGAACTCTAAATCAAACACGGTTTGTGCTAGCTCTTTGAAACTTGACACCATAAAGCAGTTTCAAGTTCTATCTCTATGGTTTGTTTGCTGTTCATATAGCCCTAAGCAGCGACTGGCGAGAATCACTTTCATGGAAAGGGCCTGCCAAGCTTCCAAAAAACTACGAGTTGCCTGAAATCTCAGCACACACTTTTTCACCCAATCTTGATGAAACTTTCAGGTAATGATCAGTACACCAATCCCACTTGGCTCGCCAAATTTCGTTCTTCTAGGTGAAACCGTTCGTTGGCAGTAACCGGTTTCATTTTGAGGTTTCACTCTGTTTTCTCCTATAGGGATACATGTATTTGGAACTCTAAATCAAACACGGTTTGTGCTAGCTCTTTGAAACTTGACACAATAAAGCAGTTTCAAGTTCTATCTCTATGGTTTGTTTGCTGTTGATGTAGCCCTAAGCAGAGACTGGCGAGAATCACTTTTATGGAAAGGGCCTGCCAAGCTTCCAAAAAACTACGAGTTGCCTGAAATCTCAGCACACACTTTTTCACCCAATCTTGATGAAACTTTAAGGTAATGATCAGTACACCAATCCCACTTGGCTCGCCAAATCTCGTTCTTCTAGGTGAAACCGTTCGTTGGCAGTAACCGGTTTCATTTTGAGGTTTCACTCTGTTTTCTCCTACAGGGATACATGTATTTGGAACTCTAAATCAAACACGGTTTGTGCTAGCTCTTCGAAACTTGACACCATAAAGCAGTTTCAAGTTCTATCTCTATGGTTTGTTTGCTGTTCATATAGCCTTAAGCAGCGACTGGCGAGAATCACTTTCATGGAAAGGGCCTGCCAAGCTTCCAAAAAACTACGAGTTGCCTGAAATCTCAGCACACACTTTTTCACCCCATCTTGATGAAACGTTCAGGTAATGATCAGTACACCAATCCCACTTGGCTCGCCAAATCTCGTTCTTTTAGGTGAAACCGTTCGTTGGCAGTAACCAGTTTTATTTTGAGGTTTCACTCTGTTTTCTCCTATAGGGATACATGTATTTGGAACTCTAAATCAAACACGGTTTGTGCTAGCTCTTTGAAACTTGACACCATAAAGCAGTTTCAAGTTCTATCTCTATGGTTTGTTTGCTGTTGATGTAGCCCTAAGCAGAGACTGGCGAGAATCACTTTTATGGAAAGGGCCTGCCAAGCTTCCAAAAAACTACGAGTTGCCTGAAATCTCAGCACACACTTTTTCACCCAATCTTGATGAAACGTTCAGGTAATGGTCAGTACACCAATCCCACTTGGCTCGCCAAATCTCGTTCTTCTAGGTGAAACCGTTCGTTGGCAGTAACCGGTTTCATTTTGAGGTTTCACTCTGTTTTCTCCTATAGGGATACATGTATTTGGAACTCTAAATCAAACACGGTTTGTGCTAGCTCTTTGAAACTTGACACAATAAAGCAGTTTTGAAGTTCTATCTCTATGGTTTGTTTGCTGTTGATGTAGCCCTAAGCAGAGACTGGCGAGAATCACTTTCATGGAAAGGGCATGCCAAGCTTCCAAAAAACTACGAGTTGCCTGAAATCTCAGCACACACTTTTTCACCCAATCTTGATGAAACTTTCAGGTAATGATCAGTACACCAATCCCACTTGGCTCGCCAAATCTCGTTCTTCTAGGTGAAACCGTTCGTTGGCAGTAACAGGTTCATTTTGAGGTTTCACTCTGTTTTCTCCTATAGGGATACATGTATTTGGAACTCTAAATCAAACACGGTTTGTGCTAGCTCTTTGAAACTTGACACCATAAAGCAGTTTCAAGTTCTATCTCTATGGTTTGTTTGCTGTTGATGTAGCCCTAAGCAGAGACTGGCGAGAATCACTTTCATGGAAAGAGCCTTCCAAGCTTCCAAAAAACTACGAGTTGCCTGAAATCTCAGCACACACTTTTTCACCCAATCTTGATGAAACGTTCAGGTAATGATCAGTACACCAATCCCACTTGGCTCGATAAATTTCGTTCTTCTAGGTGAAACCTTTCGTTGGCAGTAACCGGTTTCATTTTGAGGTTTCACTCTGTTTTCTCCTATAGGGATACATGTATTTGAAACTCTAAATCAAACACGGTTTGTGCTAGCTCTTTGAAACTTGACACAATAAAGCAGTTTCAAGTTCTATCTCTATGGTTTGTTTGCTGTTGATGTAGCCCTAAGCAGAGACTGGCGAGAATCACTTTTATGGAAAGGGCCTGCCAAGCTTCCAAAAAACTACGAGTTGCCTGAAATCTCAGCACACACTTTTTCACCCAATCTGGATGAAACTTTAAGGTAATGATCAGTACACCAATCCCACTTGGCTCGCCAAATTTCGTTCTTCTAGGTGAAACCGTTCGTTGGCAGTAACCGGTTTCATTTTGAGGTTTCACTCTGTTTTCTCCTATAGGGATACATGTATTTGGAACTCTAAATCAAACACGGTTTGTGCTAGCTCTTTGAAACTTGACACCATAAAGCAGTCTAAAGTTCTATCTCTATGGTTTGTTTGCTGTTCATATAGCCCTAAGCAGCGACTGGGGAGAATCACTTTCATGGAAAGGGCCTGCCAAGCTTCCAAAAAACTACGAGTTGCCTGAAATCTCAGCACACACTTTTTCACCCAATCTTGATGAAACTTTCAGGTAATGATCAGTACACCAATCCCACTTGGCTCGCCAAATTTCGTTCTTCTAGTGAAACCGTTCGTTGGCAGTAACCGGTTTCATTTTGAGGTTTCACTCTGTTTTCTCCTATAGGGATACATGTATTTGGAACTCTAAATCAAACACGGTTTGTGCTAGCTCTTTGAAACTTGACACAATAAAGCAGTTTCAAGTTCTATCTCTATGGTTTGTTTGCTGTTGATGTAGCCCTAAGCAGAGACTGGCGAGAATCACTTTTATGGAAAGGGCCTGCCAAGCTTCCAAAAAACTACGAGTTGCCTGAAATCTCAGCACACACTTTTTCACCCAATCTTGATGAAACTTTAAGGTAATGATCAGTACACCAATCCCACTTGGCTCGCCAAATCTCGTTCTTCTAGGTGAAACCGTTCGTTGGCAGTAACCGGTTTTCATTTTGAGGTTTCACTCTGTTTTCTCCTATAGGGATACAGGTATTTGGAACTCTAAATCAAACACGGTTTGTGCTAGCTCTTTGAAATTTGACACCATAAAGCAGTTTCAAGTTCTATCTCTATGGTTTGTTTGCTGTTGATATAGCCCTAAGCAGCGACTGGTGAGAATCACTTTCATGGAATGGGCCTGCCAAGCTTCCAAAAAACTACGAGTTGCCTGAAATCTCAGCACACACTTTTTCACCCAATCTTGATGAAACTTTCAGGTAATGGTCAGTACACCAATCCCACTTGGCTCGCCAAATCTCGTTCTTCTAGGTGAAACCGTTCGCTGGCAGTAACCGGTTTCATTTTGAGGTTTCACTCTGTTTTCTCCTATAGGGATACATGTATTTGGAACTCTAAATCAAACACGGTTTGTGCTAGCTCTTTGAAACTTGACACAATAAAACAGTTTTGAAGTTCTATCTCTATGGTTTGTTTGCTGTTGATGTAGCCCTAAGCAGAGACTGGCGAGAATCACTTTCATGGAAAGGGCATGCCAAGCTTCCAAAAAACTACGAGTTGCCTGAAATCTCAGCACACACTTTTTCACCCAATCTTGATGAAACTTTCAGGTAATGATCAGTACACCAATCCCACTTGGCTCGCCAAATCTCGTTCTTCTAGGTTAAACCGTTCGTTGGCAGTAACAGGTTTCATTTTGAGGTTTCACTCTGTTTTCTCCTATAGGGATACATGTATTTGGAACTCTAAATCAAACACGGTTTGTGCTAGCTCTTTGAAACTTGACACCATAAAGCAGTTTCAAGTTCTATCTCTATGGTTTGTTTGCTGTTGATGTAGCCCTAAGCAGAGACTGGCGAGAATCACTTTCATGGAAAGAGCCTTCCAAGCTTCCAAAAAACTACGAGTTGCCTGAAATCTCAGCAAACACTTTTTCACCCAATCTTGATGAAACTTTCAGGTAATGATCAGTACACCCATCCCACTTGGCTCGCCAAATCTCGTTCTTTTAGGTGAAACCGTTCGTTGGCAGTAACCAGTTTTATTTTGAGGTTTCACTCTGTTTTCTCCTATAGGGATACATGTATTTGGAACTCTAAATCAAACATGGTTTTTGCTAGCTCTTTGAAACTTGACACAATAAAGCAGTTTCAAGTTCTATCTCTATGGTTTGTTTGCTGTTGATGTAGCCCTAAGCAGAGACTGGCGAGAATCACTTTCATGGAAAGGGCCTGCCAAGCTTCCAAAAAACTACGAGTTTCCTGAAATCTCAGCACACACTTTTTCACCCAATCTTGATGAAACGTTCAGGTAATGATCAGTACACCAATCCCACTTGGCTCGCCAAATTTTGTTCTTCTAGGTGAAACCTTTCGTTGGCAGTAACCGGTTTCATTTTGAGGTTTCACTCTGTTTTCTCCTATAGGGATACATGTATTTGAAACTCTAAATCAAACACGGTTTGTGCTAGCTCTTTGAAACTTGACACAATAAAGCAGTTTCAAGTTCTATCTCTATGGTTTGTTTGCTGTTGATGTAGCCCTAAGCAGAGACTGGCGAGAATCACTTTCATGGAAAGGGCCTTCCAAGCTTCCAAAAAACTACGAGTTGCCTGAAATCTCAGCACACACTTTTTCACCCAATCTTGATGAAACTTTCAGGTAATGATCAGTACACCAATCCCACTTGGCTCGCCAAATTTCGTTCTTCTAGGTGAAACCGTTCGTTGGCAGTAACCGGTTTCATTTTGAGGTTTCACTCTGTTTTCTCCTATAGGGATACATGTATTTGGAACTCTAAATCAAACACGGTTTGTGCTAGCTCTTTGAAACTTGACACAATAAAGCAGTTTCAAGTTCTATCTCTATGGTTTGTTTGCTGTTGATGTAGCCCTAAGCAGAGACTGGCGAGAATCACTTTTATGGAAAGGGCCTGCCAAGCTTCCAAAAAACTACGAGTTGCCTGAAATCTCAGCACACACTTTTTCACCCAATCTTGATGAAACTTTAAGGTAATGATCAGTACACCAATCCCACTTGGCTCGCCAAATCTCGTTCTTCTAGGTGAAACCGTTCGTTGGCAGTAACCGGTTCATTTTGAGGTTTCACTCTGTTTTCTCCTATAGGGATACAGGTATTTGGAACTCTAAATCAAACACGGTTTGTGCTAGCTCTTTGAAATTTGACACCATAAAGCAGTTTCAAGTTCTATCTCTATGGTTTGTTTGCTGTTGATATAGCCCTAAGCAGCGACTGGTGAGAATCACTTTCATGGAATGGGCCTGCCAAGCTTCCAAAAAACTACGAGTTGCCTGAAATCTCAGCACACACTTTTTCACCCAATCTTGATGAAACTTTCAGGTAATGGTCAGTACACCAATCCCACTTGGCTCGCCAAATCTCGTTCTTCTAGGTGAAACCGTTCGCTGGCAGTAACCGGTTTCATTTTGAGGTTTCACTCTGTTTTCTCCTATAGGGATACATGTATTTGGAACTCTAAATCAAACACGGTTTGTGCTAGCTCTTTGAAACTTGACACAATAAAACAGTTTTGAAGTTCTATCTCTATGGTTTGTTTGCTGTTGATGTAGCCCTAAGCAGAGACTGGCGAGAATCACTTTCATGGAAAGGGCATGCCAAGCTTCCAAAAAACTACGAGTTGCCTGAAATCTCAGCACACACTTTTTCACCCAATCTTGATGAAACTTTCAGGTAATGATCAGTACACCAATCCCACTTGGCTCGCCAAATCTCGTTCTTCTAGGTTAAACCGTTCGTTGGCAGTAACAGGTTTCATTTTGAGGTTTCACTCTGTTTTCTCCTATAGGGATACATGTATTTGGAACTCTAAATCAAACACGGTTTGTGCTAGCTCTTTGAAACTTGACACCATAAAGCAGTTTCAAGTTCTATCTCTATGGTTTGTTTGCTGTTGATGTAGCCCTAAGCAGAGACTGGCGAGAATCACTTTCATGGAAAGAGCCTTCCAAGCTTCCAAAAAACTACGAGTTGCCTGAAATCTCAGCAAACACTTTTTCACCCAATCTTGATGAAACTTTCAGGTAATGATCAGTACACCCATCCCACTTGGCTCGCCAAATCTCGTTCTTTTAGGTGAAACCGTTCGTTGGCAGTAACCAGTTTTATTTTGAGGTTCACTCTGTTTTCTCCTATAGGGATACATGTATTTGGAACTCTAAATCAAACATGGTTTTTGCTAGCTCTTTGAAACTTGACACAATAAAGCAGTTTCAAGTTCTATCTCTATGGTTTGTTTGCTGTTGATGTAGCCCTAAGCAGAGACTGGCGAGAATCACTTTCATGGAAAGGGCCTGCCAAGCTTCCAAAAAACTACGAGTTTCCTGAAATCTCAGCACACACTTTTTCACCCAATCTTGATGAAACGTTCAGGTAATGATCAGTACACCAATCCCACTTGGCTCGCCAAATTTTGTTCTTCTAGGTGAAACCTTTCGTTGGCAGTAACCGGTTTCATTTGAGGTTTCACTCTGTTTTCTCCTATAGGGATACATGTATTTGAAACTCTAAATCAAACACGGTTTGTGCTAGCTCTTTGAAACTTGACACAATAAAGCAGTTTCAAGTTCTATCTCTATGGTTTGTTTGCTGTTGATGTAGCCCTAAGCAGAGACTGGCGAGAATCACTTTCATGGAAAGGGCCTTCCAAGCTTCCAAAAAACTACGAGTTGCCTGAAATCTCAGCACACACTTTTTCACCCAATCTTGATGAAACTTTCAGGTAATGATCAGTACACCAATCCCACTTGGCTCGCCAAATTTCGTTCTTCTAGGTGAAACCGTTCGTTGGCAGTAACAGGTTTCATTTTGAGGTTTCACTCTGTTTTCTCCTATAGGGATACATGTATTTGGAACTCTAAATCAAACACGGTTTGTGCTAGCTCTTTGAAACTTGACACCATAAAGCAGTTTCAAGTTCTATCTCTATGGTTTGTTTGCTGTTGATGTAGCCCTAAGCAGAGACTGGCGAGAATCACTTTCATGGAAAGAGCCTTCCAAGCTTCCAAAAAACTACGAGTTGCCTGAAATCTCAGCACACACTTTTTCACCCAATCTTGATGAAACTTTCAGGTAATGATCAGTACACCAATCCCACTTGGCTCGCCAAATTTCGTTCTTTTAGGTGAAACCGTTCGTTGGCAGTAACCGGTTTCATTTTGAGGTTTCACTCTGTTTTCTCGTATAGGGATACATGTATTTGGAACTCTAAATCAAACATGGTTTTTGCTAGCTCTTTGAAACTTGACACAATAAAGCAGTTTCAAGTTCTATCTCTATGGTTTGTTTGCTGTTGATGTAGCCCTAAGCAGAGACTGGCGAGAATCACTTTCATGGAAAGAGCCTTCCCAAGCTTCCAAAAAACTACGAGTTGCCTGAAATCTCAGCACACACTTTTCACCCAATCTTGATGAAACTTTCAGGTAATGATCAGTACACCCATCCCACTTGGCTCGCCAAATCTCGTTCTTTTAGGTGAAACCGTTCGTTGGCAGTAACCAGTTTTATTTTGAGGTTTCACTCTGTTTTCTCCTATAGGGATACATGTATTTGGAACTCTAAATCAAACATGGTTTTTGCTAGCTCTTTGAAACTTGACACAATAAAGCAGTTTCAAGTTCTATCTCTATGGTTTGTTTGCTGTTGATGTAGCCCTAAGCAGAGACTGGCGAGAATCACTTTCATGGAAAGGGCCTGCCAAGCTTCCAAAAAACTACGAGTTTCCTGAAATCTCAGCACACACTTTTTCACCCAATCTTGATGAAACGTTCAGGTAATGATCAGTACACCAATCCCACTTGGCTCGCCAAATTTTGTTCTTCTAGGTGAAACCTTTCGTTGGCAGTAACCGGTTTCATTTTGAGGTTTCACTCTGTTTTCTCCTATAGGGATACATGTATTTGAAACTCTAAATCAAACACGGTTTGTGCTAGCTCTTTGAAACTTGACACAATAAAGCAGTTTCAAGTTCTCTCTCTATGGTTTGTTTGCTGTTGATGTAGCCCTAAGCAGAGACTGGCGAGAATCACTTTCATGGAAAGGGCCTTCCAAGCTTCCAAAAAACTACGAGTTGCCTGAAATCTCAGCACACACTTTTCACCCAATCTTGATGAAACTTTCAGGTAATGATCAGTACACCAATCCCACTTGGCTCGCCAAATTTCGTTCTTCTAGGTGAAACCGTTCGTTGGCAGTAACAGGTTTCATTTTGAGGTTTCACTCTGTTTTCTCCTATAGGGATACATGTATTTGGAACTCTAAATCAAACACGGTTTGTGCTAGCTCTTTGAAACTTGACACCATAAAGCAGTTTCAAGTTCTATCTCTATGGTTTGTTTGCTGTTGATGTAGCCCTAAGCAGAGACTGGCGAGAATCACTTTCATGGAAAGGGCCTGCCAAGCTTCCAAAAAACTACGAATTGCCTGAAATCTCAGCACACACTTTTTCACCCAATCTTGATGAAACTTTCAGGTAATGATCAGTACACCAATCCCACTTGGCTCGCCAAATTTCATTCTTCTAGGTGAAACCATTCGTTGGCAGTAACCGGTTTCATTTGAGGTTTCACTCTGTTTTCTCCTATGGGGATACATGTATTTGGAACTCTAAATCAAACACGGTTTGTGCTAGCTCTTTGAAACTTGACACCATAAAGCAGTTTCAAGTTCTATCTTTATGGTTTGTTTGCTGTTGATGTAGCCCTAAGCAGAGACTGGCGAGAATCACTTTCATGGAAAGAGCCTTCCAAGCTTCCAAAAAACTACGAGTTGCCTGAAATCTCAGCACACACTTTTTCACCCAATCTTGATGAAACTTTCAGGTAATGATCAGTACACCAATCCCACTTGGCTCGCCAAATTTCGTTCTTTTAGGTGAAACCGTTCGTTGGCAGTAACCGGTTTCATTTTGAGGTTTCACTCTGTTTTCTCGTATAGGGATACATGTATTTGGAACTCTAAATCAAACATGGTTTTTGCTAGCTCTTTGAAACTTGACACAATAAAGCAGTTTCAAGTTCTATCTCTATGGTTTGTTTGCTGTTGATGTAGCCCTAAGCAGAGACTGGCGAGAATCACTTTCATGGAAAGGGCCTTCCAAGCTTCCAAAAAACTACGAGTTGCCTGAAATCTTATCACACACTTTTTCACCCAATCTTGATGAAACTTTCAGGTAATGATCAGTACACCAATCCCACTTGGCTCGCCAAATTTCGTTCTTCTAGCTGAAACCGTTCGTTGGCAGTAACCGGTTTCATTTTGAGGTTTCACTCTGTTTTCTCCTATAGGGATACATGTATTTGGAACTCTAAATCAAACACGGTTTGTGCTAGCTCTTTGAAACTTGACACCATAAAGCAGTTTAAAGTTCTATCTCTATGGTTTGTTTGCTGTTGATGTAGCCCTAAGAAGAGACTGGCGAGAATCACTTTCATGGAAAGGGCCTGCCAAGCTTCCAAAAAACTATGAATTGCCTGAAATCTCAGCACACATTTTTTCACCCAAACTTGATGAAACTTTCAGGTAATGATCAGTACACCAATCCCACATGGCTCGCCAAATTTCGTTCTTCTAGGTAAAACCGTTCATTGGGAGTAACCGGTTTCATTTTGAGGTTTCACTCTGTTTTCTCCTATAGGGATACATGTATTTGGAACTCTAAATCAAACACGGTTTGTGCTAGCTCTTTGAAACTTGACACAATAAAGCAGTTTCAAGTTTTCTCTCTAAGGTTTGTTTGCTGTTGATGTAGCCCTAAGCAGAGACTGGCGAGAATCACTTTCATGGAAAGGGCCTGCCAAGCTTCCAAAAAACTACGAGTTGCCTAAAATCTCAGCACACACTTTTTTACCCAATCTTGATGGAACTTTCAGGTAATGATCAGTACACCATTCCCACTTGGCTCGCCAAATTTCGTTCTTCTAGGTTAAACCGTTCGTTGGCAGTAACCGGTTTCATTTTGAGGTTTCACTCTGCTTTCTCCTATAGGGATACACATATTTGGTACTCTAAATCAAACACGGTTTGTGCTAGCTCTTTGAAACTTGACACCATAAAGCAGTTTCAAGTTCTATCTCTATGGTTTGTTTGCTGTTGATGTAGCCCTAAGCAGAGACTGGCGAGAATCACTTTCATGGAAAGAGCCTTCCAAGGTTCCAAAAAACTACGAGTTGCCTGAAATCTCAGCACACACTTTTTCACCCAATCTTGATGAAACTTTCAGGTAATGATCAGTACACCAATCCCACTTGGCTCACCAAATCTCGTTCTTCTAGGTGAAACCGTTCGTTGGCAGTAACCGGTTTCATTTTGAGGTTTCACTCTGTTTTCTCGTATAGGGATACATGTATTTGGAACTCTAAATCAAACATGGTTTTTGCTAGCTCTTTGAAACTTGACACAATAAAGCAGTTTCAAGTTCTATCTCTATGGTTTGTTTGCTGTTGATGTAGCCCTAAGCAGAGACTGGCGAGAATCACTTTCTTGGAAAGGGCCTTCCAAGCTTCCAAAAAACTACGAGTTGCCTGAAATCTCAGCACACACTTTTTCACCCAATCTTGATGAAACTTTCAGGAAATGATCAGTACACCAATCCCACTTGGCTCGCCAAATTTCGTTCTTCTAGGTGAAACCGTTCATTGGCAGTAACCGGTTTCATTTTGAGGTTTCACTCTGTTTTCTCCTATAGGGATACATGTATTTGGAACTCTAAATCAAACACGGTTTGTGCTAGCTCTTTGAAACTTGACTCAATAAAGCAGTTTCAAGTTTTCTCTCTAAGGTTTGTTTGCTGTTGATGTAGCCCTAAGCAGAGACTGGCGAGAATCACTTTCATGGAAAGGGCCTGCCAAGCTTCCAAAAACTACGAGTTGCCTAAAATCTCAGCACACACTTTTTTACCCAATCTTGATGAAACTTTCAGGTAATGATCAGTACACCAATCCCACTTGGCTCGCCAAATTTTGTTCTTCTAGGTGAAACCGTTCGTTGGCAGTAACCGGTTTCATTTTGAGGTTTCACTCTGTTTTCTCCTATAGGGATACATGTATTTGGAACTCTAAATCAAACACGGTTTGTGCTAGCTCTTTGCAACTTGACACAATAAAGCAGTTTCAAGTTCTATCTCTATGGTTTGTTTGTTGTTGATGTAGCCCTAAGCAGAGACTGGCGAGAATCATTTTCATGGAAAGGGCCTGCCAAGCTTCCAAAAATCTACGAGATGCCTGAAATCTCAGCACACACTTTTTCACCCAATCTTGATGAAACTTTCAGGTAATGATCAGTACACCAATCCCACTTGGCTCGCCAAATTTCGTTTTTCTAGGTTAAACCGTTCGTTGGCAGTAACCGGTTTCATTTTGAGGTTTCACTCTGCTTTCTCCTATAGGGATACATGTATTTGGAACTCTAAATCAAACACGGTTTGTGCTAGCTCTTTGAAACTTGACACAATAAAGCAGTTTCAAGTTCTATCTCTATGGTTTGTTTGCTGTGATGTAGCCCTAAGCAGAGACTGGCGAGAATCACTTTCATGTAAAGGCCTGCCAAGCTTCCAAAAACTACGAGTTGCCTGAAATCTCAGCAAACACTTTTTCACCCAATCTTGATGAAACTTTCAGGTAATGATCAGTACACAATCCCAATATTCGTTCTTCTAGATTAAACCGTTCGTTGGCAGTAACCGGGTTCCCGTTCCCTATAGGGGGGGGCCTTG
>NW_027525763.1:0-15790 GCF_052094955.1 Ictidomys tridecemlineatus
ATTGTGTCAAGTTTCAAAGAGCTAGCACAAACCGTGTTGGATTTAGAGTTCCAAATACATGTATCCCTATAGGAGAAAACAGAGTGAAACCTCAAAATGAAACCGGTTACTGCCAACGAACGGTTTAACCTAGAAGAACGAAATTTGGCGAGCCAAGTGGGATTGGTGTACTGATCATTACCTGAAAGTTTCATCAAGATTGGTTTAAAAAGGGTGTGCTGAGATTTCAGGCAACTCGTAATTTTTTGGAAGCTTGGCAGGCCCTTTCCATGAAAGTGATTCTCGCCAGTCTCTGCTTCGGGCTACATCAACAACAAACAAACCATAGAGATAGAACTTGAAACTGCTTTATTGTGTCAAGTTTCAAAGAGCTAGCACAAACCGTGTTTGATTTAGAGTTCCAAATACATGTATCCCTATAGGAGAAAACAGAGTGAAACCTCAAAATGAAACCGGTTAGTGCCAACGAACGGTTTAAACTAGAAGAATGAAATTTGGCGAACCAAGTTGGATTGGTGTACTGATCATTACCTGAAACTTTCATCAAGATTGGGCGAAAAAGTGTGTGCTCAGATTTCAGGCAACTCGTAGTTTTTGGAAGCTTGGCAGGCCCTTTCCATGAAAGAGATTCTCTCCAGTCTCTGCTTAGGCCTACATCAACAGCAAACAAACCATAGAGATAGAACTTGAAACTGCTTTATTGTGTCAAGTTTCAAAGAGCTAGCACAAACCGTGTTTGATTTAGAGTTCCAAATACATGTATCCCTATAGGAGAAAACAGAGTGAAACCTCAAAATGAAACCGGTTACTGCCAACGAACGGTTTAACCTAGAAGAACGAAATTTGGCGAGCCAAGTGGGATTGGTGTACTGATGATTATCTGAAAGATTCATCAAGATTGGGTGAAAAAGGGTATGCTGAGATTTCAGGCAACTCGTAGTTTTTTGGAAGCTTGGCAGGCCCTTTCCATGAAAGTGATTCTCGCCAGTCTGTGCTTAGGGCTACATCAACAGCAAACAAACCATAGAGATAGAACTTGAAACTGCTTTATTGTGTCAAGTTTCAAAGAGCTAGCACAAACCGTGTTTGATTTAGAGTTCCAAATACATGTATCCCTATAGGAGAAAACAGAGTGAAACCTCAAATGAAACCGGTTACTGACAACGAACGGTTTAACCTAGAAGAAGGAAATTTGGCGAGCCAAGTGCGATTGGTGTACTGATCATTACCTGAAAGTTTCATCAAGATTGGGTGAAAAAGTGTGTGCTGAGATTTCAGGCAACTCGTAGTTTTTTGGAAGCTTGGCAGGCCCTTTCCATGAAAGTGATTCTCGCCAGTCTCTGCTTAGGGCTACATCAACAGCAAACAAACCATAGAGATAGAACTTGAAACTGCTTTATTGTGTCAAGTTTCAAAGAGCTAGCACAAACCGTGTTTGATTTAGAGTTCCAAATACATGTATCCCTATAGGAGAAAACAGAGTGAAACCTCAAAATGAAACCGGTTACTGCCAACGAACGGTTTAACCTAGAAGAACGAAATTTGGCGAGCCAAGTGGGATTGGTGTACTGATCATTACCTGAAAGTTTCATCAAGATTGGGTGAAAAAGGGTGTGCTGAGATTTCAGGCAACTCGTAGTTTTTTGGAAGCTTGGCAGGCCCTTTCCATGAAAGTGATTCTCGCCAGTCTCTGCTTAAGGCTACATCAACAGCAAGCAAACCATAGAGATAGAACTGGAAACTGCTTTATTGTGTCAAGTTTCAAAGAGCTAGCACAAACCGTGTTTGATTTAGAGTTCCAAATACATGTATCCCTATAGGAGAAAACAGAGTGAAACCTCAAAATGAAACCGGTTACTGCCAACGAACGGTTTAACCTAGAAGAACGAAATTTGGCGAGCCAAGTGGGATTGGTGTACTGATCATTACCTGAAAGTTTCAGCAAGATTGGGTGAAAAAGTGTGTGCTGAGATTTCGGGGAACTCGTAGTTTTTTGGAAGCTTGGCAGGCCCTTTCCATGAAAGTGATTCTCGCCAGTCTCTGCTTAGGGCTACATCAACAGCAAAAAAACCATAGAGATAGAACTTGAAACTGCTTTATTGTGTCAAGTTTCAAAGAGCTAGCACAAACCGTTTTTAATTTAGAGTTCCAAATACATGTATCACTATAGGAGAAAACAGAGTGAAACCTCAAAATGAAACCGGTTACTGCCAACGAACGGTTTAACCTAGAAGAACGAAATTTGGCGAGCCAAGTGGGATTGGTGTACTGATCATTACCTGAAAGTTTCATCAAGATTGGGTGAAAAAGGGTGTTCTGAGATTTCAGGCAACTCGTAGTTTTTTGGAAGCTTGGCAGGCCCTTTCCATGAAAGTGATTCTCACCAGTCTCTGCTTAGGGCTACATCAACAGCAAACAAGCCATAGAGATAGAACTTGAAACTGCTTTATTGTGTCAAGTTTCAAAGAGCTAGCACAAACCGTGTTTGATTTAGAGTTCCAAATACATGTATCCCTATAGGAGAAAACAGAGTGAAACCTCAAAATGAAACCGGTTACTGCGAACGAACGGTTTAACCTAGAAGAACGAAATTTGGCGAGCCAAGTGGGATTGGTGTACTGATCAGTACCTGAAAGTTTCATCAAGATTGGGTGAAAAAGTGTGTGCTGTGATTTCAGGCAACTCGTAGTTTTTTGGAAGCTTGGCAGGCCCTTTCCATGAAAGTGATTCTCGCCAGTCTCTGCTTAGGGCTACATCAACAGCAAACAAACCATAGAGATAGAACTTGAAACTGCTTTATTGTGTCAAGTTTCAAAGAGCTAGCACAAACCGTGTTTGATTTAGAGTTCCAAATACATGTATCCCTATAGGAGAAAACAGAGTGAAACCTCAAAATGAAACCGGTTACTGCCAACAAACGGTTTAACCTAGAAGAATAAAATTTGGCGAGCCAAGTGGGATTGGTGTACTGATCATTACCTGAAAGTTTCATCAAGATTGGGTGAAAAAGGGTGTGCTGAGATTTCAGGCAACTCCTAGTTTTTTGGAAGCTTGGCAGGCGCTTTCCATGAAAGTGATTCTCGCCAGTCTCTGCTTAGGGCTACATCAACAGCAAACAAAGCATAGAGATAGAACTTGAAACTGCTTTATTGTGTCAAGTTTCAAAGAGCTAGCACAAACCGTGTTTGATTTAGAGTTCCAAATACATGTATCCCTATAGGAGAAAACAGAGTGAAACCTCAAAATGAAACCGGTTACTGCCAACGAAAGGTTTAACCTAGAAGAATGAAATTTGGCGTGCCAAGTGGGATTGGTGTACTGATCATTACCTGAAAGTTTCATCAAGATTGGGTGAAAAAGGGTGTGCTGAGATTTCGGGCAACTCGTAGTTTTTTGGAAGCTTGGCAGGCCCTTTCCATGAAAGTGATTTTCGCCAGTCTCTGCTTAGGGCTACATCAACAGCAAACAAACCATAGAGATAGAACTTGAAACTGCTTTATTGTGTCAAGTTTCAAAGAGCTAGCACAAACCGTGTTGGATTTAGAGTTCCAAATACATGTATCCCTATAGGAGAAAACAGAGTGAAACCTCAAAATGAAACCGGTTACTGCCAACGAACGGTTTAACCTAGAAGAACGAAATTTGGCGAGCCAAGTGGGATTGGTGTACTGATCATTACCTGAAAGTTTCATCAAGATTGGTTTAAAAAGGGTGTGCTGAGATTTCAGGCAACTCGTAATTTTTTGGAAGCTTGGCAGGCCCTTTCCATGAAAGTGATTCTCGCCAGTCTCTGCTTCGGGCTACATCAACAACAAACAAACCATAGAGATAGAACTTGAAACTGCTTTATTGTGTCAAGTTTCAAAGAGCTAGCACAAACCGTGTTTGATTTAGAGTTCCAAATACATGTATCCCTATAGGAGAAAACAGAGTGAAACCTCAAAATGAAACCGGTTAGTGCCAACGAACGGTTTAAACTAGAAGAATGAAATTTGGCGAACCAAGTTGGATTGGTGTACTGATCATTACCTGAAACTTTCATCAAGATTGGGCGAAAAAGTGTGTGCTCAGATTTCAGGCAACTCGTAGTTTTTGGAAGCTTGGCAGGCCCTTTCCATGAAAGAGATTCTCTCCAGTCTCTGCTTAGGCCTACATCAACAGCAAACAAACCATAGAGATAGAACTTGAAACTGCTTTATTGTGTCAAGTTTCAAAGAGCTAGCACAAACCGTGTTTGATTTAGAGTTCCAAATACATGTATCCCTATAGGAGAAAACAGAGTGAAACCTCAAAATGAAACCGGTTACTGCCAACGAACGGTTTAACCTAGAAGAACGAAATTTGGCGAGCCAAGTGGGATTGGTGTACTGATGATTATCTGAAAGATTCATCAAGATTGGGTGAAAAAGGGTATGCTGAGATTTCAGGCAACTCGTAGTTTTTTGGAAGCTTGGCAGGCCCTTTCCATGAAAGTGATTCTCGCCAGTCTGTGCTTAGGGCTACATCAACAGCAAACAAACCATAGAGATAGAACTTGAAACTGCTTTATTGTGTCAAGTTTCAAAGAGCTAGCACAAACCGTGTTTGATTTAGAGTTCCAAATACATGTATCCCTATAGGAGAAAACAGAGTGAAACCTCAAAATGAAACCGGTTACTGACAACGAACGGTTTAACCTAGAAGAAGGAAATTTGGCGAGCCAAGTGCGATTGGTGTACTGATCATTACCTGAAAGTTTCATCAAGATTGGGTGAAAAAGTGTGTGCTGAGATTTCAGGCAACTCGTAGTTTTTTGGAAGCTTGGCAGGCCCTTTCCATGAAAGTGATTCTCGCCAGTCTCTGCTTAGGGCTACATCAACAGCAAACAAACCATAGAGATAGAACTTGAAACTGCTTTATTGTGTCAAGTTTCAAAGAGCTAGCACAAACCGTGTTTGATTTAGAGTTCCAAATACATGTATCCCTATAGGAGAAAACAGAGTGAAACCTCAAAATGAAACCGGTTACTGCCAACGAACGGTTTAACCTAGAAGAACGAAATTTGGCGAGCCAAGTGGGATTGGTGTACTGATCATTACCTGAAAGTTTCATCAAGATTGGGTGAAAAAGGGTGTGCTGAGATTTCAGGCAACTCGTAGTTTTTTGGAAGCTTGGCAGGCCCTTTCCATGAAAGTGATTCTCGCCAGTCTCTGCTTAAGGCTACATCAACAGCAAGCAAACCATAGAGATAGAACTGGAAACTGCTTTATTGTGTCAAGTTTCAAAGAGCTAGCACAAACCGTGTTTGATTTAGAGTTCCAAATACATGTATCCCTATAGGAGAAAACAGAGTGAAACCTCAAAATGAAACCGGTTACTGCCAACGAACGGTTTAACCTAGAAGAACGAAATTTGGCGAGCCAAGTGGGATTGGTGTACTGATCATTACCTGAAAGTTTCAGCAAGATTGGGTGAAAAAGTGTGTGCTGAGATTTCGGGGAACTCGTAGTTTTTTGGAAGCTTGGCAGGCCCTTTCCATGAAAGTGATTCTCGCCAGTCTCTGCTTAGGGCTACATCAACAGCAAAAAAACCATAGAGATAGAACTTGAAACTGCTTTATTGTGTCAAGTTTCAAAGAGCTAGCACAAACCGTTTTTAATTTAGAGTTCCAAATACATGTATCACTATAGGAGAAAACAGAGTGAAACCTCAAAATGAAACCGGTTACTGCCAACGAACGGTTTAACCTAGAAGAACGAAATTTGGCGAGCCAAGTGGGATTGGTGTACTGATCATTACCTGAAAGTTTCATCAAGATTGGGTGAAAAAGGGTGTTCTGAGATTTCAGGCAACTCGTAGTTTTTTGGAAGCTTGGCAGGCCCTTTCCATGAAAGTGATTCTCACCAGTCTCTGCTTAGGGCTACATCAACAGCAAACAAGCCATAGAGATAGAACTTGAAACTGCTTTATTGTGTCAAGTTTCAAAGAGCTAGCACAAACCGTGTTTGATTTAGAGTTCCAAATACATGTATCCCTATAGGAGAAACAGAGTGAAACCTCAAAATGAAACCGGTTACTGCGAACGAACGGTTTAACCTAGAAGAACGAAATTTGGCGAGCCAAGTGGGATTGGTGTACTGATCAGTACCTGAAAGTTTCATCAAGATTGGGTGAAAAAGTGTGTGCTGTGATTTCAGGCAACTCGTAGTTTTTTGGAAGCTTGGCAGGCCCTTTCCATGAAAGTGATTCTCGCCAGTCTCTGCTTAGGGCTACATCAACAGCAAACAAACCATAGAGATAGAACTTGAAACTGCTTTATTGTGTCAAGTTTCAAAGAGCTAGCACAAACCGTGTTTGATTTAGAGTTCCAAATACATGTATCCCTATAGGAGAAAACAGAGTGAAACCTCAAAATGAAACCGGTTACTGCCAACGAACGGTTTAACTTAGAAGAACGAAATTTGGCGAGCCAAGTGGGATTGGTGTACTGATCATTACCTGAAAGTTTCATCAAGATTGGGTGAAAAAGGGTGTGCTGAGATTTCGGGCAACTCGTAGTTTTTTGGAAGCTTGGCAGGCCCTTTCCATGAAAGTGATTCTCGCCAGTCTCTGCTTAGGGCTACATCAACAGCAAACAAACCATAGAGATAGAACTTGAAACTGCTTTATTGTGTCAAGTTTCAAAGAGCTAGCACAAACCGTGTTTGATTTAGAGTTCCAAATACATGTATCCCTATAGGAGAAAACAGAGTGAAACCTCAAAATGAAACCGGTTACTGCCAACGAACGGGTTTAACCTAGAAGAACGAAATTTGGCGAGCCAAGTGGGATTGGTGTACTGATCATTACCTGAAAGTTTCAGCAAGATTGGGTGAAAAAGTGTGTGCTGAGATTTCGGGCAACTCGAAGTTTTTTGGAAGCTTGGCAGGCCCTTATCATGAAAGTGATTCTCGCCAGTCTCTGCTTAGGGCTACATCAACAGCAAAAAAACCATAGAGATAGAACTTGAAACTGCTTTATTGTGTCAAGTTTCAAAGAGCTAGCACAAACCGTTTTTAATTTAGAGTTCCAAATACATGTATCACTATAGGAGAAAACAGAGTGAAACCTCAAAATGAAACCGGTTACTGCCAACGAACGGTTTAACCTAGAAGAACGAAATTTGGCGAGCCAAGTGGGATTGGTGTACTGATCATTACCTGAAAGTTTCATCAAGATTGGGTGAAAAAGGGTGTTCTGAGATTTCAGGCAACTCGTAGTTTTTTGGAAGCTTGGCAGGCCCTTTCCATGAAAGTGATTCTCACCAGTCTCTGCTTAGGGCTACATCAACAGCAAACAAACCATAGAGATAGAACTTGAAACTGCTTTATTGTGTCAAGTTTCAAAGAGCTAGCACAAACCGTGTTTGATTTAGAGTTCCAAATACATGTATCCCTATAGGAGAAAACAGAGTGAAACCTCAAAATGAAACCGGTTACTGCGAACGAACGGTTTAACCTAGAAGAACGAAATTTGGCGAGCCAAGTGGGATTGGTGTACTGATCAGTACCTGAAAGTTTCATCAAGATTGGGTGAAAAAGTGTGTGCTGTGATTTCAGGCAACTCGTAGTTTTTTGGAAGCTTGGCAGGCCCTTTCCATGAAAGTGATTCTCGCCAGTCTCTGCTTAGGGCTACATCAACAGCAAACAAACCATAGAGATAGAACTTGAAACTGCTTTATTGTGTCAAGTTTCAAAGAGCTAGCACAAACCGTGTTTGATTTAGAGTTCCAAATACATGTATCCCTATAGGAGAAAACAGAGTGAAACCTCAAAATGAAACCGGTTACTGCCAACGAACGGTTTAACCTAGAAGAACGAAATTTGGCGAGCCAAGTGGGATTGGTGTACTGATCATTACCTGAAAGTTTCATCAAGATTGGGTGAAAAAGGGTGTGCTGAGATTTCGGGCAACTCGTAATTTTTTGGAAGCTTGGCAGGCCCTTTCCATGAAAGTGATTCTCGCCAGTCTCTGCTTAGGGCTACATCAACAGCAAACAAACCATAGAGATAGAACTTGAAACTGCTTTATTGTGTCAAGTTTCAAAGTGCTAGCACAAACCGTGTTTGATTTAGAGTTCCAAATACATGTATCCCTATAGGAGAAAACAGAGTGAAACCTCAAAATGAAACTGGTTACTGCCAACGAACGGTTTAACCTAGAAGAACGAAATTTGGCGAGCCAAGTGGGATTGGTGTACTGATCATTACCTGAAAGTTTCATCAAGATTGGGTGAAAAAGGGTGTGCTGAGATTTCAGGCAACTCGTAGTGTTTTGGAAGCTTGGCAGGCCCTTTTCATGAAAGTGATTCTCGCCAGTCTCTGTTTAGGGCTACATCAACAGCAAACAAACCATAGAGATAGAACTTGAAACTGCTTTATTGTGTCAAGTTTCAAAGAGCTAGCACAAACCGTGTTTGATTTAGAGTTCCAAATACATGTATCCCTATAGGAGAAAACAGAGTGAAACCTCAAAATGAAACCTGTTACTGCCAACGAACGGTTTAACCTAGAAGAACGAAATTTGGCGAGCCAAGTGGGATTGGTGTACTGATCATTACCTGAAAGTTTCATCAAGATTGGGTGAAAAAGGGTGTGCTGAGATTTCAGGCAACTCGTACTTTTTTAGAAGCTTGGCAGGCCCTTTCCATGAAAGTGATTCTCGCCAGTCTCTGCTTAGGGCTACATCAACAGCAAACAAACCATAGAGATAGAACTTGAAACTGCTTTGTTGTGTCAAGTTTCAAAGAGCTAGCACAAACCGTGTTTGATTTAGAGTTCCAAATACATGTATCCCTATAGGAGAAAACAGAGTGAAACCTCAAAATGAAACCGGTTACTGCCAACGAACGGTTTAACCTAGAAGAACGAAATTTGGCAAGCCAAGTGGGATTGGTGTACTGATCATTACCTGAAAGTTTCATCAAGATTGGGTGAAAAAGGGTGTGCTGAGATTTCAGGCAACTCGTAGTTTTTTGGAAGCTTGGCAGGCCCTTTCCATGAAAGTGATTCTCGCCAGTCTCTGCTTAGGGCTACATCAACAGCAAACAAACCATAGAGATAGAACTTGAAACTGCTTTATTGTGTCAAGTTTCAAAGAGCTAGCAAAAACCGTGTTTGATTTAGAGTTCCAAATACATGTATCCCTATACTAGAAAACAGAGTGAAACCTCAAAATGAAACCGGTTACTGCCAACGAACGGTTTAACCTAGAAGAAGGAAATTTGGCGAGCCAAGTGGGATTGCTGTACTGATCATTACCTGAAAGTTTCATCAAGATTGGGTGAAAAAGGGTGTGCTGAGATTTCAGGCACCTCGTAGTGTTTTGGAAGCTTGGCAGGCCCTTTCCATGAAAGTGATTCTCACCAGTCTCAGCTTAGGGCTACATCAACAGCAAACAAACCATAGAGATAGAACTTGAAACTGCTTTATTGTGTCAAGTTTCAAAGAGCTAGCACAAATGGTGTTTGATTTAGAGTTCCAAATACATGTATCCCTATAGGAGAAAACAGAGTGAAACCTCAAAATGAAACCGGTGACTTCCAACAAACGGTTTAACCTAGAAGAACGAAATTTGGCGAGCCAAGTGGGATTGGTGTACTGATCATTACCTGAAAGTCTCATCAAGATTGGGTCAAAAAGGGTGTGCTGAGATTTCAGGCAACTTGTAGTTTTTTGGAAGCTTGGCAGGCCCTTTCCATGAAAGTGATTCTCGCCAGTCTCTGCTTAGGGCTACATCAACAGCAAACAAACCATAGAGATAGAACTTGAAACTGCTTTATTGTGTCAAGTTTCAAAGAGCTAGCAAAAACCGTGTTTGATTTAGAGTTCCAAATACATGTATCCCTATAGGAGAAAACAGAGTGAAACCTCAAAATGAAACCGGTTACTGCCAACGAACGGTTTAACCTAGAAGAACGAAATTTGGCGAGCCAAGTGGGATTGGTGTACTGATCATTACCTGAAAGTTTCATCAAGATTGGGTGAAAAAGGGTGTGCTGAGATTTCGGGCAACTCGTAGTTTTTTGGAAGCTTGGCAGGCCCTTTCCAGGAAAGTGATTCTCGCCAGTCTCTGCTTAGGGCTACATCAACAGCAAACAAACCATAGAGATAGAACTTGAAACTGCTTTATTGTGTCAAGTTTCAAAGAGCTAGCACAAACCGTGTTTGATTTAGAGTTCCAAATACATGTATCCCTATAGGAGAAAACAGAGTGAAACCTCAAAATGAAACCGGTTACTGCCAACGAACAGTTTAACCTAGAAGAACGAAATTTGGCGAGCCAAGTGGGATTGGTGTACTGATCATTACCTGAAAGTTTCATCAAGATTGGGTGAAAAAGTGTGTTCTGAGATTTCAGGCAACTCGTACTTTTTTGGAAGCTTGGCAGGCCCTTTCCATGAAAGTGATTCTCGCCAGTCTCGGCTTAGGGCTACATCAACAGCAAACAAATCATAGAGATAGAACTTTAAACTGCTTTACTGTGTCAAGTTTCAAAGAGCTAGCACAAATGGTGTTTGATTTAGAGTTCCAAATACTTGTATCCCTATAGGAGAAAACAGAGTGAAACCTCAAAATGAAACCGGTTACTGCCAACAAACGGTTTAACCTAGAAGAACGAAATTTGGCGAGCCAAGTGGGATTGGTGTACTGATCCTTACCTGAAAGTTTCATCAAGATTGGGTGAAAAAGGGTGTGCTGAGATTTCGGGCAACTCGTAGTTTTTTGGAAGCTTTGCAGGCCCTTTCCATGAAAGTGATTCTCGCCAGTCTCTGCTTAGGGCTACATCAACAGCAAACAAACCATAGAGATAGAACTTGAAACTGCTTTATTTTGTCAAGTTTCAAAGAGCTAGCACAAATGGTGTTTGATTTAGAGTTCCAAATACATGTATCCCTATAGGAGAAAACAGAGTGAAACCTCAAAATGAAACGGGTTACTGCCAACAAACGGTTTAACCTAGAAGAACGAAATTTGGCGAGCCAAGTGGGATTGGTGTACTGATCATTACCTGAAAGTTTCATCAAGATTGGGTGAAAAAGGGTGTTCTGAGATTTCAGGCAACTCGTACTTTTTTGGAAGCTTGGCAGGCCCTTTCCATGAAAGTGATTCTCGCCAGTCTCTGCTTAGGGCTACATCAACAGCAAACAAACCATAGAGATAGAACTTGAAACTGCTTTATTGTGTCAAGTTTCAAAGAGCTAGCACAAACCGTGTTTGATTTAGAGTTCCAAATACATGTATCCCTATACTAGAAAACAGAGTGAAACCTCAAAATGAAACCGGTTACTGCCAACGAACGGTTTAACCTAGAAGAAGGAAATTTGGCGAGCCAAGTGGGATTGGTGTACTGATCATTACCTGAAAGTTTCATCAAGATTGGGTGAAAAAGGGTGTGCTGAGATTTCAGGCAACTCGTAGTTTTTTGGAAGCTTGGCAGGCCCTTTCCATGAAAGTGATTCTCGCCAGTCTCTGCTTAGGGCTACATCAACAGCAAACAAACCATAGAGATAGAACTTTAAACTGCTTTATTGTGTCAAGTTTCAAAGAGCTAGCACAAACCGTGTTTGATTTAGAGTTCCAAATACATGTATCCCTATAGGAGAAAACAGAGTGAAACCTCAAAATGAAACCGGTTACTGCCAACGAACGGTTTAACCTAGAAGAACGAAATTTGGCGAGCCAAGTGGGATTGGTGTACTGATCATTACCTGAAAGTTTCATCAAGATTGGGTGAAAAAGGGTGTTCTGAGATTTCAGGCAACTCGTACTTTTTTGGAAGCTTGGCAGGCCCTTTCCATGAAAGTGATTCTCACCAGTCTCAGCTTAGGGCTACATCAACAGCAAACAAACCATAGAGATAGAACTTGAAACTGCTTTATTGTGTCAAGTTTCAAAGAGCTAGCACAAATGGTGTTTGATTTAGAGTTCCAAATACATGTATCCCTATAGGAGAAAACAGAGTGAAACCTCAAAATGAAACCGGTTACTGCCAACAAACGGTTTAACCTAGAAGAACGAAATTTGGCGAGCCAAGTGGGATTGGTGTACTGATCATTACCTGAAAGTTTCATCAAGATTGGGTGAAAAAGGGTGTGCTGAGATTTCGGGCAACTCGTAGTTTTTTGGAAGCTTGGCAGGCCTTTCCATGAAAGTGATTCTCTCCAGTCTCTGCTTAGGGCTACATCAACAGCAAACAAACCATAGAGATAGAACTTGAAACTGCTTTATTGTGTCAAGTTTCAAAGAGCTAGCACAAACCGTGTTTGATTTAGAGTTCCAAATACATGTAACCCTATAGGAGAAAACAGAGTGAAACCTCAAAATGAAACCGGTGACTTCCAACAAACGGTTTAACCTAGAAGAACGAAATTTGGCGAGCCAAATGGGATTGGTGTACTGATCATTACCTGAAAGTTTCATCAAGATTGGGTGAAAAAGGGTGTGCTGAGATTTCGGGCAACTCGTAGTTTTTTGGAAGCTTGGCAGGCCCTTTCCATGAAAGTGATTCTCGCCAGTCTCTGCTTAGGGCTACATCAACAGCAAACAAACCATAGAGATAGAACTTGAAACTGCTTTATTGTGTCAAGTTTCAAAGAGCTAGCACAAACCGTGTTTGATTTAGAGTTCCAAATACATGTATCCCTATAGGAGAAAACAGAGTGAAACCTCAAAATGAAACCGGTTACTGCCAACGAACGGTTTAACCTAGAAGAACGAAATTTGGCGAGCCAAGTGGGATTGGTGTACTGTTCATTACCTGAAAGTTTCATCAAGATTGGGTGAAAAAGTGTGTGCTCAGATTTCGGGCAACTCGTAGTTTTTGGAAGCTTGGCAGGCCCTTTCCATGAAAGTGATTCTCGCCAGTCTCTGCTTAGGGCTACATCAACAGCAAACAAACCATAGAGATAGAACTTGAAACTGATATATGGTGTCAAGTTTCAAAGAGCCAGCACAAACCGTGTTTGATTTAGAGTTCCAAATACATGTATCCCTATAGGAGGAAACAGAGTGAAACTCAAAATGAAACCGGTTACTGCCAACGAACGGTTTAACCTAGAAGAACGAAATTTGGCGAGCCAAGTGGGATTGGTGTACTGATGATTACCTGAAAGTTTCATCAAGATTGGGTGAAAAAGGGTATGCTGAGATTTCAGGCAACTCGTAGTTTTTTGGAAGCTTGGCAGGCCCTTTCCATGAAAGTGATTCTCGCCAGTCTCTGCTTAGGGCTACATCAACAGCAAACAAACCATAGAGATAGAACTTGAAACTGCTTTATTGTGTCAAGTTTCAAACAGCTAGCACAAACCGTGTTTGATTTAGAGTTCCAAATACATGTATCCCTATAGGAGAAAACAGAGTGAAACCTCAAAATGAAACTGGTTACTGCCAACGAACGGTTTAACCTAGAAGAAGGAAATTTGTCGAGCCAAGTGCGATTGGTGTACTGATAATTACCTGAAAGTTTCACCAAGATTGGGTGAAAAAGTGTGTGCTGAGATTTCAGGCAACTCGTAGTTTTTTGGAAGCTTGGCAGGCCCTTTCCATGAAAGTGATTCTCGCCAGTCTCTGCTTAGGGCTACATCAACAGCAAACAAACCATAGAGATAGAACTTGAAACTGCTTTATTGTGTCAAGTTTCAAAGAGCTAGCACAAACCGTGTTTGATTTAGAGTTCCAAATACATGTATCCCTATAGGAGAAAACAGAGTGAAACCTCAAAATGAAACCGGTTACTGCCAACGAACGGTTTAACCTAGAAGAACGAAATTTGGCGAGCCAAGTGGGATTGGTGTACTGATCATTACCTGAAAGTTTCATCAAGATTGGGTGAAAAAGGGTGTGCTGAGATTTCAGGCAACTCGTAGTTTTTTGGAAGCTTGGCAGGCCCTTTCCATGAAAGTGATTCTCGCCAGTCTCTGCTTAGGGCTACATCAACAGCAAGCAAACCATAGAGATAGAACTTGAAACTGCTTTATTGTGTCAAGTTTCAAGAGCTAGCACAAACCGTGTTTGATTTAGAGTTCCAAATACATGTATCCCTATAGGAGAAAACAGAGTGATACCTCAAAATGAAACCGGTTACTGCCAACGAACGGTTTAACCTAGAAGAACGAAATTTGGCGAGCCAAGTGGGATTGGTGTACTGATCATTACCTGAAAGTTTCATCAAGATTGGGTGAAAAAGTGTGTGCTGAGATTTCGGGCAACTCGTAGTTTTTTGGAAGCTTGGCAGGCCCTTTCCATGAAAGTGATTCTCGCCAGTCTCTGCTTAGGGCTACATCAACAGCAAAAAAACCATAGAGATAGAACTTGAAACTGCTTTATTGTGTCAAGTTTCAAAGAGCTAGCACAAACCGTGTTTGATTTGAGGTTCCAAATACATGTATCCCTATAGGAGAAAACAGAGTGAAACCTCAAAATGAAACCGGTTACTGCCAACGAACGGTTTAACCTAGAAGAACGAAATTTGGCGAGCCAAGTGGGATTGGTATACTGATCATTACCTGAAAGTTTCATCAAGATTGGGTTGAAAAAGGGTGTTCTGAGATTTCAGGCAACTCGTACTTTTTTGGAAGATTGGCAGGCCCTTTCATGAAAGTGATTCTCACCAGTCTCAGCTTAGGGCTACATCAACAGCAAACAAACCATAGAGATAGAACTTGAAACTGCTTTATTGTGTCAAGTTTCAAAGAGCTAGCACAAATGGTGTTTGATTTAGAGTTCCAAATACTTGTATCCCTATAGGAGAAAACAGAGTGAAACCTCAAAATGAAACCGGTTACTGCCAACAAACGGTTTAACCTAGAAGAACGAAATTTGGCGAGCCAAGTGGGATTGGTGTACTGATCATTACCTGAAAGTTTCATCAAGATTGGGTGAAAAAGGGTGTGCTGAGATTTCGGGCAACTCGTAGTTTTTTGGAAGCTTTGCAGGCCTTTCCATGAAAGTGATTCTCGCCAGTCTCTGCTTAGGGCTACATCAACAGCAAACAAACCATAGAGATAGAACTTGAAACTGCTTTATTTTGTCAAGTTTCAAAGAGCTAGCACAAACCGTGTTTGATTTAGAGTTCCAAATACATGTATCCCTATAGGAGAAAACAGAGTGAAACCTCAAAATGAAACCGGTTACTGCCAACGAACGGTTTAACCTAGAAGAACGAAATTGGCGAGCCAAGTGGGATTGGTGTACTGTTCATTACCTGAAAGTTTCATCAAGATTGGGTGAAAAAGTGTGTGCTCAGATTTCGGGCAACTCGTAGTTTTTTGGAAGCTTGCAGGCCCTTTCCATGAAAGTGATTCTCGCCAGTCTCTGCTTAGGGCTACATCAACAGCAAACAAACCATAGAGATAGAACTTGAAACTGATATATGGGTGTCAAGTTTCAAAGAGCCAGCACAAACCGTGTTTGATTTAGAGTTCCAAATACATGTATCCCTATAGGAGGAAACAGAGTGAAACCTCAAAATGAAACCGGTTACTGCCAACGAACGGTTTAACCTAGAAGAACGAAATTTGGCGAGCAAGTGGGATTGGTGTACTGATGATTACCTGAAAGTTTCATCAAGATTGGTGAAAAAGGGTATGCTGAGATTTCAGCAACTCGTAGTTTTTTGGAAGCTTGGCAGGCCCTTTCCATGAAAGTGATTCTCGCCAGTCTCTGCTTAGGGCTACATCAACAGCAAACAAACCATAGAGATAGAACTTGAAACTGCTTTATTGTGTCAAGTTTCAAACAGCTGAGCACAAACCGTGTTTGATTTAGAGTTC
>NW_027525764.1:0-15788 GCF_052094955.1 Ictidomys tridecemlineatus
AAAAACCGTGTTTGATTTAGAGTTCCAAAAACATGTATCCCTAGAGGAGAAAACAGAGTGAAACCTCAAAATGAAAACGGGTTACTGCAAACGAACGGTTTAACCTAGAAGAACGAAATTTGGCGAGCCAAGTGGGATTGGTGTACTGATCATTACCTGAAAGTATCATCAAGATTGGGTGAAAAAGTGTTTGCTGAGATTCCAGGCAACTCGTAGTTTTTTGGAAGCTTGGCAGGCCCTTTCATTGAATGTGATTCTCGCCAGTCTCTGCTTAGGGCTACATCAACAGCAAACAAACCATAGGGATAGAACTTGAAACTGCTTTATTGTGTCAAGTTTCAAAAAGCTAGCACAAACCGTGTTTGATTTAGAGTTCCAAATACATGTATCCCTATAGTAGAAAACAGAGTGAAACCTGAAAATGAAACCGGTTACTGCAAACGAACGGATTAACGTAGAAGAACGAAATTTGGCGAGCCAAGTGTGATTGGTGTACTGATCATTACCTGAAAGTATCATCAAGATTGGGTGAAAAAGTGTTTGCTGAGATTCCAGGCAACTCGTAGTTTTTTGGAAGCTTGGCAGGCCCTTTCCTTGAAAGTGATTCTCGCCAGTCTCTGCTTAGGGCTACATCAACAGCAAACAAACCATAGAGATAGAACTTGAAACTGCTTTATTGTGTCAAGTTTCAAAAAGCTAGCACAAACCGTGTTTAATTTGGAGTTCCAAATACATGTATCCCAATAAGAGAAAACAGAGTGAAACCTCAAAATGAAAACGGTTACTGCAAAAGAACGGTTTAACCTAGAAGAACGAAATTTGGCGAGCCAAGTGGGATTGGTGTACTGATCATTAACTGAAAGTATCATCAAGATTGGGTGAAAGAGTGTTTGCTGATATTTCAGGCAACTCGTAGTTTTTTGGAAGCTTGGCAGGCTCTTTCCATGAAAGTGATTCTCGCCAGTCTCTGCTTAGGGCTACATGAACAGCAAACAAACCATAGAGATAGAACTTGAAACTCCTGTATTGAGTCAAGTATCAAAGAGCTAGCCCAAACCGTGTTTGATTTAGAGTTCCAAATACATGTATCCCTATAGGAGAAAACAGTGTGAAACCTCAAAATTAAAACGGTTATTGCAAACGAACGGTTTAACCTAAAAGAACGAAATTTGGCGAGCCAAGTGGGATTGGTGTACTGATCATTACCTGAAAGTATCATCAAGATTGGGTGAGAAAGTATTTGCTGAGATTTCAGGCAACTCGTAGTTTTTTGGAAGCTTGTCAGGCCCTTTCCATGAAAGTGATTCTCGCCAGTCTCTGCTTAGAGCTACATCAACAGCAAACAAACCATAGAGATAGAACTTGAAACTGCTTTATTGTGTAAAGTTCCAAACAGCTAGCACAAACCGTGTTTGATTTAGAGTTCCAAATACATGTATCCCTATAGGAGAAAACAGAGTGAAACCTCAAAATGAAACCGGTTACTGCTAACGAACGGTTTAACCTAGAAGAACGAAATTTTTGAGCCAAGTGGGATTGGTGTACTGATCATTACCTGAAAGTATCATCAAGATTGGGTGGAAAAGTGTTTGCTGAGATTTCAGGCAACTCGTAGTTTTTTGGAAGCTTGGCAGGCCCTTTCCATGAAAGTGATTTTCCAAAGTCTAAGCTTAGGGCTACATCAACAGCAAACAAATCATAGAGATAGAACTTGGAACTGCTTTATTGTGTCAAGTTTCAAAGAGCTAGCACAAACCTTGTTTGATTTAGAGTTTCAAATACATGTATCCTTATAGGAGAAAACAGAGTGAAACTTCAAAATGAAAATGGTTACTGCAAACAAACGGTTTAACCTAGAAAAACGAAATTTGGCGAGCCACTTGGGATTGCTGTACTGATCATTACATGAAAGTATCTTCAAGATTGGGTGAAAAAGTGTTTGCTGAGATTTCAGGCAACTCGTAGTTTTTTGGAAGCTTGGCAGGCCCTTTCCATGAAAGAGATTCTCGCCAGTCTCCTCTTAGGGCTACATCAACAGCAATCAAACCATAGAGATAGAACTTGAAACTGCTTTATTATGTCAAGTTTCAAAGAGCTAGCACAAACCGTGTTTGATTTAGAGTTCCAAATACATGTATTTCTATAGGAGAAAACAGAGTGAAACCTCAAAATGAAACCGGTTACTGCAAACGATAGGTTTAACCTAGAAGAACGAAATTTGGCGAGCAAAGTGGGATTGGTGTACTGATCATTACCTGAAAGTATCATCAAGATTGGGTGAAAAAGTGTTTGCTAAGATTTCAGGCAACTCGTAGTTGTTTGGAAGCTTGGCAGGCCCTTTAAATGAAAGTGATTCTCGCCAGTGTATGCTTAGGGCTACATGAACAGCAAACAAATCATAGAGATAGAACTTGAAACTGCTTTATTGTGTCAAGTTTCAAAGAGCTAGCACAAACCGTGTTTGATTTAGAGTTCCAAATACATGTATCCCTATAGAAGAAAACAGAGTGAAACTTGAAAATGAAAACGGTTACTGCAAACGAACGGTTTAACCTAGAAGAACGAAATTTGGCGAGCCAAGTGGGATTGGTGTACTGATCATTACCTGAAAGTATCATCAAGATTGGGTGAAAAAGTGTTTGCTGAGATTTCAGGCAACTCATAGTTTTTTGAAAGCTTGGCAGGCCCTTTCATATAAAAGTGATTCTCGCCTGTCTCTGCTTAGGGCTACATCAACAGCAAACAAACCATAGAGATAGATCTTGAAACTGCTTTATTGTGTCAAGTTTCAAAGAGCTAGCACAAACCGTGTTTGATTTAGAGTTCCAAATACATGTATCCCTATAGGAGAAACCAGAGTGAAACCTTAAAATGAAAACGGTTACTGCAAACGAACGGTTTAACCTAGAAGAACGAAATTTGGCGAGCCAAGTGGGATTGGTGTACTGATCATTACCGGAAAGTATCATCAAGATTGGGTGAAAAACTGTTTGCTGAGATTTCAGGAAACTCGTAGTTTTTTGGAAGCTTGGCAGGCCCTTTCCATGAAAGTGATTCTCGCCGTCTCTGCTTAGGGCTACATCAACAGCAAACAAACCATAGAGAGAGAACTTGAAACTGCTTTATTGTGTCAAGTTTCAAAGAGCTAGCACAAACCGTGTTTGATTTAGAGTTCCAAAAACATGTATCCCTATAGGAGAAAACAGAGTGAAACCTCAAAATGAAAACGGTTACTGCAAACGTACGGTTTAACCTAGAAGAACGAAATTTGGCGACCCAAGTTGGATTGGTGTACTGATCATTACCTGAAAGTATCATCAAGATTGGGTGAAAAAGTGTTTGCTGAGATTTCAGGCAACTCGTAGTTTTTTGGAAGATTGGCAGGCCCTTTCCATGAATGTGATTCTCGCCAGTCTCTGCTTAGGGCTACGTCAACAGAAAACAAATTATAGAGATAGAACTTGAAACTACTTTATTGTGTCAAATTTCAAAGAGCTAGCACAAACCGTGTTTGATTTAGAGTTCCAAATACATGTATCCCTAGATGAGAAAACAGAGTGAAACCTCAAAATGAAACCGGCTACTGCAAACGAACGGTTTAACCTAGAAAAACGAAATTTGGCGAGCCTAGTAGTATTGGTGTACTGATCATTACCTGAAAGTATCATCAAGATTGGGTGATAAAGTGTTTGCTGAGATTTTAGGCAACTCGGAGTTTTTTGGAAGTTTGGCAGGCCCTTTCCATGAATTTGATTCTCGCCAGTCTCTGCTTAGGGCTACATCAACAGCAAACAAACCATAGAGATAGAACTTGAAACTGCTTTATTGTGTCAAGTTTCAAAAAGCTAGCACAAACCGTGTTTGATTTAGAGTTCCAAATACATGAATCCCTATAGGAGAAAACAGAGTGAAACCTCAAAATGAAAACGGTTACTGCAAACGAACGGTTTAACCTAGAAGAACAAAATTTGGCAAGCGAAGTGGGATTGGTGTACTGATCATTACCTGAAAGTATCATCAAGATTGGGTGAAAAAGTGTTTGCTGAGATTTCAGGCAACTCGTAGTTTTTTGGAAGCTTGGCAGGCCCTTTCCATGAAAGTGTTTCTCGCCAGTGTCTGCTTAGGGCTACATCAACAGCAAACAAACCATAGAGATAAAACTTGAAACTGCTTTATTGTGTCAAGTTTCAAAGAGCTAGCACAAACCGTGTTTGATTTAGAGTTCCAAATACATGTATCCCTATAGTAGAAAACATAGTGAAACCTGAAAATGAAACCGGTTTCTGTAAACGACCGGTTTAACCTAGAAGAAAGAAATTTGGCTAGCCAAGTGGGATTGGTGTACTGATCATTGCCTGAAAGTATCATCAAAATTGGGTGAAAAAGTGTTTGCTGAGATTCCAGGAAACTCGTAGTTTTTTGGAAGCTTGGCAGGCACTTTCCATGAAAGTGATTCGCGCCAGTCTCTGCTTAGGGCTACATTAACAGCAAAAAAACCATAGAGATAGAACTTGAAACTGCTTTATTGTGTCAAGTTTCAAATAGCTAGCAAAAACCGTGTTTGATTTAGAGTTCCAAAAACATGTATCCCTATAGGAGAAAACAGAGTGAAACCTCAAAATGAAAACGGGTTACTGCAAATGAACGGTTTAACCTAGAAGAACGAAATTTGGCGAGCCAAGTGGGATTGGTGTACTGATCATTACCTGAAAGTATCATCAAGATTGGGTGAAAAAGTGTTTGCTGAGATTCCAGGCAACTCGTAGATTTTTGGAAGCTTGGCAGGCCCTTTCATTGAATGTGATTCTCGCCAGTCTCTGCTTAGGGCTACATCAACAGCAAACAAACCATAGGGATAGAACTTGAAACTGCTTTATTGTGTCAAGTTTCAAAAAGCTAGCACAAACCGTGTTTGATTTAGAGTTCCAAATACATGTATCCCTATAGTAGAAAACAGAGTGAAACCTGAAAATGAAACCGGTTACTGCAAACGAACGGATTAACGTAGAAGAACGAAATTTGGCGAGCCAAGTGTGATTGGTGTACTGATCATTACCTGAAAGTATCATCAAGATTGGGTGAAAAAGTGTTTGCTGAGATTCCAGGCAACTCGTAGTTTTTTGGAAGCTTGGCAGGCCCTTTCCTTGAAAGTGATTCTCGCCAGTCTCTGCTTAGGGCTACATCAACAGCAAACAAACCATAGAGATAGAACTTGAAACTGCTTTATTGTGTCAAGTTTCAAAAAGCTAGCACAAACCGTGTTTAATTTGGAGTTCCAAATACATGTATCCCTATAAGAGAAAACAGAGTGAAACCTCAAAATGAAAACGGTTACTGCAAAAGAACGGTTTAACCTAGAAGAACGAAATTTGGCGAGCCAAGTGGGATTGGTGTACTGATCATTAACTGAAAGTATCATCAAGATTGGGTGAAAGAGTGTTTGCTGATATTTCAGGCAACTCGTAGTTTTTTGGAAGCTTGGCAGGCTCTTTCCATGAAAGTGATTCTCGCCAGTCTCTGCTTAGGGCTACATGAACAGCAAACAAACCATAGAGATAGAACTTGAAACTCCTGTATTGAGTCAAGTATCAAAGAGCTAGCCCAAACCGTGTTTGATTTAGAGTTCCAAATACATGTATCCCTATAGGAGAAAACAGTGTGAAACCTCAAAATTAAAACGGTTATTGCAAACGAACGGTTTAATCTAAAAGAACGAAATTTGGCGAGCCAAGTGGGATTGGTGTACTGATCATTACCTGAAAGTATCATCAAGATTGGGTGAGAAAGTATTTGCTGAGATTTCAGGCAACTCGTAGTTTTTTGGAAGCTTGTCAGGCCCTTTCCATGAAAGTGATTCTCGCCAGTCTCTGCTTAGAGCTACATCAACAGCAAACAAACCATAGAGATAGAACTTGAAACTGCTTTATTGTGTAAAGTTCCAAACAGCTAGCACAAACCGTGTTTGATTTAGAGTACCAAATACATGTATCCCTATAGGGAAAAACAGAGTGAAACCTCAAAATGAAAACGGTTATCGCAAATGAACGGTTTAACCTATAAGAATGAAATTTGGCGAGCCAAGTTGGATTGGTGTACTGATCATTACCTGAAAGTATTATCAAGATTGGGTGAAAAAGTGTTTGCTGAGATTTCAGGCAACTCATAGTTTTTTGGAAGCTTGGCAGGCCCTTTCCATGAAAGTGATACTCGCCAGTCTCTGCTTAGGGCTACATGAACAGCAAACAAACCATAGTGATAGAACTTGAAACTGCTTTATTGTGTCAAGTTTCAAAGAGGTAGCACAAACCGTGTTTGATTTAGAGTTCCAAATACATGTATCCCTATAGGAGAAAAGAGTGTGAAACCTCAAAATTAAAACGGTTATTGCAAACGAACGGTTTAACCTAAAAGAACGAAATTTGGCGAGCCAAGTGGGATTGGTGTACTGATCATTACCTGAAAGTATCATCAAGATTGGGTGAGAAAGTATTTGCTGAGATTTCAGGCAACTCGTAGTTTTTTGGAAGCTTGTCAGGCCCTTTCCATGAAAGTGATTCTCGCCAGTCTCTGCTTAGAGCTACATCAACAGCAAACAAACCATAGAGATAGAACTTGAAACTGCTTTATTGTGTAAAGTTCCAAACAGCTAGCACAAACCGTGTTTGATTTAGAGTACCAAATACATGTATCCCTATAGGGAAAAACAGAGTGAAACCTCAAAATGAAAACGGTTATCGCAAATGAACGGTTTAACCTATAAGAATGAAATTTGGCGAGCCAAGTTGGATTGGTGTACTGATCATTACCTGAAAGTATCATTAAGATTGGGTGAAAAAGTGTTTGCTGAGATTTCAGGCAACTCGTGGTTTTTTGGAAGCTTGGCAGGCCCTTTCCATGAAAGTGATTCTCGCCAGTCTGTGCTTAGGGCTACATCAACAGCAAACAAAACATAAAGATAGAACTTGAAACTGCGTTATTGTGTCAAGATTCAAAGAGCTAGCACAAACCGTGTTTGACTTAGACTTCCAACTACATGTTTCCAAATAGGAAAAAACAGAGTGAAACCTCAAAATGAAAACGGTTACTGCAAACGAACGGTTTAACCTAGAAGAACAAAATTTGGCGAGCCAAGTGGGATTGGTGTTCTGATCATTACCTGAAAGTATCATCCAGATTGGGTGAAATTTTTGCTGAGATTTCAGGCAACTCGTAGTTTTTTGGAAGCTTGGCAGGCCCTTTCCATGAAAGTGATTCTCGCCAGTATCTGCTTAGGGCTACATCAACAGCAAACAAACCATAGAGATAGAACTTGAAACTGCTTTATTGTGCCAAGTTTCAAAGAGCTAGCAAAAACCGTGTTTGATTTAGAGTTCTAAATACATGAATCCCTATAGGAGAAAACAGAGTAAAATCTCAAAATGAAAACGGTTACTGCAAATGAACGGTTTAACCTAGAAGAACGAAATTTGGCGAGCCAAGTGGGATTGGTGTACTGATAATTACCTGAAAGTATCATCAAGATTGGGTGAAAAAGTGTTTGCTGAGATTTCAGGCAACTCGTAGTTTTTTGGAAGCTTGGCAGGCCCTTTCCATGAAAGTGATTCTCGCCAGTCTATGCTTAGGGCTACATCAACAGCAAACAAATCATAGAGATAGAACTTGAAACTGCTTTATTGTGTCAAGTTTCAAAGAGCTAGCACAAACCGTGTTTGATTTAGAGTTTCAAATACATGTATCCCTATAGGAGAAAACAGAGTGAAACTTCAAAATGAAAACGGTTACTGCAAACGAACGGTTTAACCTAGAAGAACGAAATTTGGCTAGCCAAGTGGGATTATTGTTCTGATCATTACCTGAAAGTATCATCAAGATTGAGTGAAAGTGTTTGCTGATATTTCAGGCAACTCGTAGTTTTTTGGAAGCTTGGCAGGCTCTTTCCATGAAAGTGATTCTCGCCAGTTACTTCTTAGGGCTACATGAACAGCAAACAAACCATAGAAATAGAACTTGAAACTCCTGTATTGTGTCAAGTTTCAAAGAGCTAGCCCAAACCGTGTTTGATTTAGAGTTCCAAATACATGTATCCCTATAGGAGAAAACAGAGTGAAACCTCAAAATTTAAACGGTTACTGCAAACGAACGGTTTAACATAGAAGAACGAAATTTGGCGAGCCAAGTGGGATTGGTGTACTGATCATTACCTGAAAGTATCATCAAGATTGGGTGAGAAAGTGTTTGCTGAGATTTCAGGCAACTCGTAGTTTTTTAGAAGCTTGTCAGGCCCTTTCCATGAAAGTGATTCTCGCCAGTCTCTGCTTAGGGCTACATCAACAGCAAACAAACCATAGAGATAGAACTTGAAACTGCTTTATTGTGTCAAGTTTCAAAGAGCTAGCACAAACCGTGTTTGATTTAGAGTTCCAAATACATGTATCCCTATAGGAGAAAACAGAGTGAAACCTCAAAATGAAACCGGTTACTACAAACGAACGGTTTAACCACGAAGAACGAAATTTGGCCAGTCAAGTGGGATTGGTGTACTGATCATTACCTTAAAGAATTATCAAGATTGAGTGATAAAGTGTTTGCTGAGATTTCAGGCAACTCGTAGTTTTTTGGAAGCTTGGCAGGCCCTTTCCATGAAAGTAATTTTCGCCAGTCTCTGCTTAGGGCTACATCAACAGCAAACAAACCATAGAGATAGAACTTGAAACTTCTGTATTGTGTCAAGTTTCAAAGAGCTAGCACAAACCGTGTTTGATTTAGAGTTCCAAATACATGTATCCCTATAGGAGAAAACGGAGTGAAACCTCAAAATGAAAACGGTTACTGCAAATGAACGGTTTAACCTAGAAGAACGAAATTTGGCTAGCCAAGTGGGATTGGTGTACTGATCATTACCTGAAAGTATCATCAAGATTGGGTGAAAAAGTGTTTGCTGAGATTTCAGGCAACTCGTAGTTTTTTGGAAGCTTGGCAGGCCCTTTCCATGAAAGTGTTTCTCGCCAGTGTCTGCTTAGGGCTACATCAACAGCAAACAAACCATAGAGATAAAACTTGAAACTGCTTTATTGTGTCAAGTTTCAAAGAGCTAGCACAAACCGTGTTTGATTTAGAGTTCCAAATACATGTATCCCTATAGTAGAAAACATAGTGAAACCTGAAAATGAAACGGTTTCTGTAAACGACCGGTTTAACCTAGAAGAAAGAAATTTGGCTAGCCAAGTGGGATTGGTGTACTGATCATTGCCTGAAAGTATCATCAAGATTGGGTGAAAAAGTGTTTGCTGAGATTCCAGGAAACTCGTAGTTTTTTGGAAGCTTGGCAGGCACTTTCCATGAAAGTGATTCGCGCCAGTCTCTGCTTAGGGCTACATTAACAGCAAAAAAACCATAGAGATAGAACTTGAAACTGCTTTATTGTGTCAAGTTTCAAATAGCTAGCAAAAACCGTGTTTGATTTAGAGTTCCAAAAACATGTATCCCTATAGGAGAAAACAGAGTGAAACCTCAAAATGAAAACGGGTTACTGCAAACGAACGGTTTAACCTAGAAGAACGAATTTGGCGAGCCAAGTGGGATTGGTGTACTGATCATTACCTGAAAGTATCATCAAGATTGGGTGAAAAAGTGTTTGCTGAGATTCCAGGCAACTCGTAGTTTTTTGGAAGCTTGGCAGGCCCTTTCATTGAATGTGATTCTCGCAGTCTCTGCTTAGGGGCTACATCAACAGCAAACAAACCATAGGGATAGAACTTGAAACTGCTTTATTGTGTCAAGTTTCAAAAAGCTAGCACAAACCGTGTTTGATTTAGAGTTCCAAATACATGTATCCCTATAGTAGAAAACAGAGTGAAACCTGAAAATGAAACCGGTTACTGCAAACGAACGGATTAACGTAGAAGAACGAAATTTGGCGAGCCAAGTGTGATTGGTGTACTGATCATTACCTGAAAGTATCATCAAGATTGGGTGAAAAAGTGTTTGCTGAGATTCCAGGCAACTCGTAGTTTTTGGAAGCTTGGCAGGCCCTTTCCTTGAAGTGATTCTCGCCAGTCTCTGCTTAGGGCTACATCAACAGCAAACAAACCATAGAGATAGAACTTGAAACTGCTTTATTGTGTCAAGTTTCAAAAAGCTAGCACAAACCGTGTTTAATTTGGAGTTCCAAATACATGTATCCCAATAAGAGAAAACAGAGTGAAACCTCAAAATGAAAACGGTTACTGCAAAAGAACGGTTTAACCTAGAAGAACGAAATTTGGCGAGCCAAGTGGGATTGGTGTACTGATCATTAACTGAAAGTATCATCAAGATTGGGTGAAAGAGTGTTTGCTGATATTTCAGGCAACTCGTAGTTTTTTGGAAGCTTGGCAGGCTCTTTCCATGAAAGTGATTCTCGCCAGTCTCTGCTTAGGGCTACATGAACAGCAAACAAACCATAGAGATAGAACTTGAAACTCCTGTATTGAGTCAAGTATCAAAGAGCTAGCCCAAACCGTGTTTGATTTAGAGTTCCAAATACATGTATCCCTATAGGAGAAAACAGTGTGAAACCTCAAAATTAAAACGGTTATTGCAAACGAACGGTTTAACCTAAAAGAACGAAATTTGGCGAGCCAAGTGGGATTGGTGTACTGATCATTACCTGAAAGTATCATCAAGATTGGGTGAGAAAGTATTTGCTGAGATTTCAGGCAACTCGTAGTTTTTTGGAAGCTTGTCAGGCCCTTTCCATGAAAGTGATTCTCGCCAGTCTCTGCTTAGAGCTACATCAACAGCAAACAAACCATAGAGATAGAACTTGAAACTGCTTTATTGTGTAAAGTTCCAAACAGCTAGCACAAACCGTGTTTGATTTAGAGTTCCAAATACATGTATCCCTATAGGAGAAAACAGAGTGAAACCTCAAAATGAAACCGGTTACTGCTAACGAACGGTTTAACCTAGAAGAACGAAATTTTTGAGCCAAGTGGGATTGGTGTACTGATCATTACCTGAAAGTATCATCAAGATTGGGTGGAAAAGTGTTTGCTGAGATTTCAGGCAACTCGTAGTTTTTTGGAAGCTTGGCAGGCCCTTTCCATGAAAGTGATTTTCCAAAGTCTAAGCTTAGGGCTACATCAACAGCAAACAAATCATAGAGATAGAACTTGGAACTGCTTTATTGTGTCAAGTTTCAAAGAGCTAGCACAAACCTTGTTTGATTTAGAGTTTCAAATACATGTATCCTTATAGGAGAAAACAGAGTGAAACTTCAAAATGAAAATGGTTACTGCAAACAAACGGTTTAACCTAGAAAAACGAAATTTGGCGAGCCACTTGGGATTGCTGTACTGATCATTACATGAAAGTATCTTCAAGATTGGGTGAAAAAGTGTTTGCTGAGATTTCAGGCAACTCGTAGTTTTTTGGAAGCTTGGCAGGCCCTTTAAATGAAAGTGATTCTCGCCAGTGTATGCTTAGGGCTACATGAACAGCAAACAAATCATAGAGATAGAACTTGAAACTGCTTTATTGTGTCAAGTTTCAAAGAGCTAGCACAAACCGTGTTTGATTTAGAGTTCCAAATACATGTATCTCTATAGGAGAAAACAGAGTGAAACTTGAAAATGAAACCGGTTACTGCCAACGAACGGTTTCACCTAGAAGAACGAAATTTGGCGAGCCAAGTGGGATTGGTGTACTGATCATTACCTGAAAGTTTCATCAAGATTGGGTGAAAAAGTGTTTGCTGATATTTCAGGCAACTCATAGTTTTTTGAAAGCTTGGCAGGCCCTTTCATATAAAAGTGATTCTCGCCTGTCTCTGCTTAGGGCTACATCAACAGCAAACAAACCATAGAGATAGAACTTGAAACTGCTTTATTGTGTCAAGTTTCAAAGAGCTAGCACAAACCGTGTTTGATTTAGAGTTCCAAATACATGTATCCCTATAGGAGAAAACAGAGTGAAACCTTAAAATGAAAACGGTTACTGCAAACGAACGGTTTAACCTAGAAGAACGAAATTTGGCGAGCCAAGTGGGATTGGTGTACTGATCATTACCGGAAAGTATCATCAAGATTGGGTGAAAAACTGTTTGCTGAGATTTCAGGAAACTCGTAGTTTTTTGGAAGCTTGGCAGGCCCTTTCCATGAAAGTGATTCTCGCCGTCTCTGCTTAGGGCTACATCAACAGCAAACAAACCATAGAGAGAGAACTTGAAACTGCTTTATTGTGTCAAGTTTCAAAGAGCTAGCACAAACCGTGTTTGATTTAGAGTTCCAAAAACATGTATCCCTATAGGAGAAAACAGAGTGAAACCTCAAAATGAAAACGGTTACTGCAAACGTACGGTTTAACCTAGAAGAACGAAAATTTGGCGAGCCAAGTGGGATTGGTGTACTGATCATTACCGGAAAGTATCATCAAGATTGGGTGAAAAACTGTTTGCTGAGATTTCAGGAAACTCGTAGTTTTTTGGAAGCTTGGCAGGCCCTTTCCATGAAAGTGATTCTCGCCGTCTCTGCTTAGGGCTACATCAACAGCAAACAAACCATAGAGAGAGAACTTGAAACTGCTTTATTGTGTCAAGTTTCAAAGAGCTAGCACAAACCGTGTTTGATTTAGAGTTCCAAAAACATGTATCCCTATAGGAGAAAACAGAGTGAAACCTCAAAATGAAAACGGTTACTGCAAACGTACGGTTTAACCTAGAAGAACGAAATTTGGCGACCCAAGTTGGATTGGTGTACTGATCATTACCTGAAAGTATCATCAAGATTGGGTGAAAAAGTGTTTGCTGAGATTTCAGGCAACTCGTAGTTTTTTGGAAGATTGGCAGGCCCTTTCCATGAATGTGATTCTCGCCAGTCTCTGCTTAGGGCTACGTCAACAGAAAACAAATTATAGAGATAGAACTTGAAACTACTTTATTGTGTCAAATTTCAAAGAGCTAGCACAAACCGTGTTTGATTTAGAGTTCCAAATACATGTATCCCTAGATGAGAAAACAGAGTGAAACCTCAAAATGAAACCGGCTACTGCAAACGAACGGTTTAACCTAGAAAAACGAAATTTGGCGAGCCTAGTAGTATTGGTGTACTGATCATTACCTGAAAGTATCATCAAGATTGGGTGATAAAGTGTTTGCTGAGATTTTAGGCAACTCGGAGTTTTTTGGAAGTTTGGCAGGCCCTTTCCATGAATTTGATTCTCGCCAGTCTCTGCTTAGGGCTACATCAACAGCAAACAAACCATAGAGATAGAACTTGAAACTGCTTTATTGTGTCAAGTTTCAAAAAGCTAGCACAAACCGTGTTTGATTTAGAGTTCCAAATACATGAATCCCTATAGGAGAAAACAGAGTGAAACCTCAAAATGAAAACGGTTACTGCAAACGAACGGTTTAACCTAGAAGAACAAAATTTGGCAAGCGAAGTGGGATTGGTGTACTGATCATTACCTGAAAGTATCATCAAGATTGGGTGAAAAAGTGTTTGCTGAGATTTCAGGCAACTCGTAGTTTTTTGGAAGCTTGGCAGGCCCTTTCCATGAAAGTGTTTCTCGCCAGTGTCTGCTTAGGGCTACATCAACAGCAAACAAACCATAGAGATAAAACTTGAAACTGCTTTATTGTGTCAAGTTTCAAAGAGCTAGCACAAACCGTGTTTGATTTAGAGTTCCAAATACATGTATCCCTATAGTAGAAAACATAGTGAAACCTGAAAATGAAACCGGTTTCTGTAAACGACCGGTTTAACCTAGAAGAAAGAAATTTGGCTAGCCAAGTGGGATTGGTGTACTGATCATTGCCTGAAAGTATCATCAAAATTGGGTGAAAAAGTGTTTGCTGAGATTCCAGGAAACTCGTAGTTTTTTGGAAGCTTGGCAGGCACTTTCCATGAAAGTGATTCGCGCCAGTCTCTGCTTAGGGCTACATTAACAGCAAAAAAACCATAGAGATAGAACTTGAAACTGCTTTATTGTGTCAAGTTTCAAATAGCTAGCAAAAACCGTGTTTGATTTAGAGTTCCAAAAACATGTATCCCTATAGGAGAAAACAGAGTGAAACCTCAAAATGAAAACGGGTTACTGCAAATGAACGGTTTAACCTAGAAGAACGAAATTTGGCGAGCCAAGTGGGATTGGTGTACTGATCATTACCTGAAAGTATCATCAAGATTGGGTGAAAAAGTGTTTGCTGAGATTCCAGGCAACTCGTAGATTTTTGGAAGCTTGGCAGGCCCTTTCATTGAATGTGATTCTCGCCAGTCTCTGCTTAGGGCTACATCAACAGCAAACAAACCATAGGGATAGAACTTGAAACTGCTTTATTGTGTCAAGTTTCAAAAAGCTAGCACAAACCGTGTTTGATTTAGAGTTCCAAAAACATGTATCCCTATAGGAGAAAACAGAGTGAAACCTCAAAATGAAAACGGTTACTGCAAACGTACGGTTTAACCTAGAAGAACGAAATTTGGCGACCCAAGTGGGATTGGTGTACTGATCATTACCTGAAAGAATCATCAAGATTGGGTGAAAAAGTGTTTGCTGAGATTTCAGGCAACTCGTAGTTTTTTGGAAGATTGGCAGGCCCTTTCCATGAATGTGATTCTCGCCAGTCTCTGCTTAGGGCTACGTCAACAGAAAACAAATTATAGAGATAGAACTTGAAACTACTTTATTGTGTCAAATTTCAAAGAGCTAGCACAAACCGTGTTTGATTTAGAGTTCCAAATACATGTATCCCTAGATGAGAAAACAGAGTGAAACCTCAAAATGAAACCGGCTACTGCAAACGAACGGTTTAACCTAGAAAAACGAAATTTGGCGAGCCTAGCAGTAGTGGTGTACTGATCATTACCTGAAAGTATCATCAAGATTGGGTGAAAAAGTGTTTGCTGAGATTTCAGGCAACTCGGAGTTTTTTGGAAGTTTGGCAGGCCCTTTCCATGAATTTGATTCTCGCCAGTCTCTGCTTAGGGCTACATCAACAGCAAACAAACCATAGAGATAGAACTTGAAACTGCTTTATTGTGTCAAGTTTCAAAAAGCTAGCACAAACCGTGTTTGATTTAGAGTTCCAAATACATGAATCCCTATAGGAGAAAACAGAGTGAAACCTCAAAATGAAAACGGTTACTGCAAACGAACGGTTTAACCTAGAAGAACAAAATTTGGCAAGCGAAGTGGGATTGGTGTACTGATCATTACCTGAAAGTATCATCAAGATTGGGTGAAAAAGTGTTTGCTGAGATTTCAGGCAACTCGTAGTTTTTTGGAAGCTTGGCAGGCCCTTTCCATGAAAGTGTTTCTCGCCAGTGTCTGCTTAGGGCTACATCAACAGCAAACAAACCATAGAGATAAAACTTGAAACTGCTTTATTGTGTCAAGTTTCAAAGAGCTAGCACAAACCGTGTTTGATTTAGAGTTCCAAATACATGTATCCCTATAGTAGAAAACATAGTGAAACCTGAAAATGAAACCGGTTTCTGTAAACGACCGGTTTAACCTAGAAGAAAGAAATTTGGCTAGCCAAGTGGGATTGGTGTACTGATCATTGCCTGAAAGTATCATCAAGATTGGGTGAAAAAGTGTTTGCTGAGATTCCAGGAAACTCGTAGTTTTTTGGAAGCTTGGCAGGCACTTTCCATGAAAGTGATTCGCGCCAGTCTCTGCTTAGGGCTACATTAACAGCAAAAAAACCATAGAGATAGAACTTGAAACTGCTTTATTGTGTCAAGTTTCAAATAGCTAGCAAAAACCGTGTTTGATTTAGAGTTCCAAAAACATGTATCCCTATA
>NW_027525765.1:0-15778 GCF_052094955.1 Ictidomys tridecemlineatus
AAAGATCAGTACAACCAAACCCACTTGGCTCACCAAATTTCGTTCTTCTAGGTTCAACCGTTCATTTGCAGTAACCGTTTTCATTTTTAGGTTTCACTCTGTTTTCTCCTATAGGGATACATGTATTTGGAACTCTAAATCAAACATTGTTTGTGCTAGCTCTTTGAAACTTGACACAATAAAGCAGTTTCAAGTTCTATCTCTATGTTTTGTTTCCTTTTGATGTAGACCTAAGCAGAGACTCGTGAAAATCACTTTCATGGAAAGGGCTTGCCAAGCATTCAAGAAACTACGAGTTGCCTGAAATCTCAGCAAACATTTTTTCACCCAATCTTGATGATTCTTTCAGGTAATGATCAGTACACCAAAACCACTTGGCTCACCAAACTTCGTTCTTCTAGGTTCAACCGTTCGTTTGCAGTAACCATTTTCATTTTTTAAGTTTCACTCTGTTTTCTCCTATAGCGATACATGTATTTGGAACTCTAAATCAAACACGGTTTGTGCTAGCTCTTTGAAACTTGACACCATAAAGCAGTTTCAAGTTGTATCTCTTTGCTTTGTTTGCCTTTGATGTAGCCCTAAGCAGAAACTGGCAAAAATCACCTTCATGGAAAGGGTTTGACAAGCTTCCAAAAAACTACGAGTTGCCTGAAATCTCAGCAAACACTTTTTCCCCCAATCTTGATGATTCTTTCAGGTAATGATCAGTACACCAAAACCACTTGGCTCATCAAATTCGTTCTTTTAGGTTAAATCGTTCGTTTGCAGTAATCGTTTTCATTTTTAGGTTTCACTCTGTTTTCTCCTATAGGGATACATGTATTTGGAACTCTAAATCAAACACGGTTTGTGCTAGGTCTTTGAAACTTGACACAATAAAGCAGTTTCAAGTTCTATCTCTATGATTTGTTTGCTGTTGATGTAGCCCTAAGCAGAGACTGGCGAAATCACTTTCATGAAAGGGGTTGCCAAGCTTCCAAAAAACTACGAGTTACCTGAAATCTCACCAAACATTTTTTCACCCAATCTTGATGATTCTTTCAGGTAATGATCAGTACACCAAGCCACTTGGCTCACCAAATTTCGTTCTTCTAGGTTCAACCATTCGTTTGCAGTAACCGTTTTCAGTTTTAGGTTTCACTCTGTTTTCTCCTATAGGAATACATGTATTTGGAACTCTAAATCAAACAAGGTTTGAGCTAGCTCTTTGACACTTGACACAATAAAGCAGTTTCAAGTTCTATCTCTATGCTTAGTTTGCTGTTGATGTAGCTTTAAGGAGAGACTGGCGAAAATCACTTTAATGGAAAGGCGTTGCCAAGCTTCCAAAAAACTACGAGTTTCCTAAAATCTCAGCAAACATTTTTTCACCCAATCTTCATGATTCTTTCAGGTAATGATCAGTACACCAAAACCACTTGGCTCACCAAATTTCGTTCTTCTAAGTTAAACCGTTCGTTTGCAGTAACCGTTTTCATTTTTAGGTTTCACTCTGTTTTTCCCTATAGGGATACATGCATTTGGAACTCTAAATCAAACACGGTTTGTTCTAGCTCTTTGAAACTTGACACAATAAAGCAGTTTTTAAGTTCTATCTCTATGCTTTGTTTGCTGTTGATGTAGCCCTAAGCAGAGACTGGCGAAAATCACTTTCATGGAAACGGGTTGCCAAGCTTCCAAAAAACTAAGAGTTGCCTGAAATCTCAGCAAACATTTTTTCACCCAATCTTGATGATTCTTTCAGGTAATGATCAGTACCAAAAACCACTTGGATCACCAAATTTCGTTCTTCTAGGTTAAACCGTTCGTTTGCAGTAACCGTTTTGATTTTTAGGTTTCATTCTGTTTTCTCCTATAGGGATACATGTATTTGGAACTCTAAATCAAACACGGTTTGTGCTAGCTCATTGAACTTGACCCAATAAAGCAGTTTCAAGTTTTATCTCTCTGCTTTGTTTGCTGTTGATGTAGCCCTAAGCAGAGACTGGTGAAAATCACTTTCATGGAAAGAGGTTGCCAAGCTTCCAAAAAACTACGAGTTTCCTGAAATCTCAGCAAATATTTTTGCACCCAATCTTGATGATTCTTTCAGGTAATGATAAGTACACCAAAACCGCTTGGCTCACAAAATTTCGTTCTTCTAGGATCAACCGTTCGTTTGCATCAACCGTTTTCATTTTTAGGTTTCACTCTGTTTTCTCCTATAGGGATACATGTATTTGGAACTCTAAATCAAACACGGTTTGTGCTAGCTCTTTGAAATTGACACAATAAAGCAGTTTCAAGTTCTATCTCTATGCTTTATTTGCTGTTGACGTAGCCCTAAGCAGAGACTGGCGAAAATCACTTTCATGGAAAGGGGTTGCCATGCTTCCAAAAAAGTACGAGTTGCCTGAAATCTCAGCAAACATTTTTGCACCCAATCTTGATGATTCTTTCAGGTAATGATAAGTACACCAAAACCACTTGGCTCACCAACTTTCGTTCTTCTAGGTTAAATTGTTCCTTTGAAGTAACCGTTTTCATTTTTAGGTTTCACTCTCTTTTCTCCTATAGGGAAACATGTATTTGGAACTCTTAATCAAACACGGTTTGTGCTACCTCTTTGAATCTTGACACAATAAACCACTTTCAAGTTCTATCCCTATGCTTTGTTTGCTGTTTATGTAGCCCTAAGCAGAGACTGGCGAAAATCACTTTCATGGAAAGGGGTTGCCAAGCTTCCAAAAAACTACGAGTTGCCTGAAATCTTAGCAAACATTTTTTCACCCAATCTTGATGATTCTTTCAGGTAATGATCAGTAAGCCAAACCGCTTGGCTCACCAAATTTCGTTCTTCTAGGTTAAACCGTTCGTTTGCAGTAACCGTTTTCATTTTTAGGTTTCACTCTGTTTTCTCCTATAGGGATACATGTTTTTGGAACTCTAAATCAAACACGGTTTGTGCTAGCTCTTTGAAACTTGACACAATAAAGCAATCTCAAGTTCTATCTCTACGCTTTGTTTGCTGTTGATGTAGCCCTAAGCAGAGACTGGCGAAAATCAATTTCATGGAAAGGGGTTGCCAAGCTTCCAAGAAACTACGAGTTGCCTGAAATCTCAGCAAACATTTTTTCACCCAATCTTGATGATTCTTTCAGGTAATGATAAGTACACAAAAACCACTTGGCTCACCAAATTTCGTTCTTCTAGGTTCAACCGTTCGTTTGCACTAACCGTTTTCATTTTTAGGTTTCACTCTGTTTTCTCCTATAGGGATACATGTATTTGGAACTCTAAATCAAACACGGTTTGTGCTAGCTCTTTGAAACTTGACACAATAAAGCAGTCTCAAGTTCTATCTCTATGCTATGTTTGCTGTTGATGTAGCCCTAGGCAGAGACTGGCGAAAATCACTTTCATGGAAAGGGCTTACCAAGCTTCCAAAAACTACGAGTTGCCTGAAATCTCAGCAAACATTTTTTCACCCAATCTTGATGATTATTTCAGGTAATGATCAGTACCTCAAAACCACTTGGCTCACCAAATTTCGTTCTTTTTGGTGAAACATTTCTTTTGCAGTAACCGTTTTCATTTACAGGTTTCACTTTGTTTTCTCCTGTAGGGATACATGTATTTGGAACTCTAAACCAAACACGGTTTGTGCTAGCTCTTTGAAACTTGACACAATAAAGCAGTTTCAAGTTCTATCTCTATGCTTTGTTTGCTGTTGATGTAGCTTTAAAAAGAGACTGGCGAAAATCACTTTAATGGAAAGGGGTTGCCAAGCTTCCAAAAAACTACGAGTTTCCTAAAATCTCAGCAAACATTTTTTCACCCAATCTTGATGATTCTTTCAGGTAATGATCAGTAAACCAAAACCACTTGGCTCACCAAATTTCGTTCTTCTCGGTTAAACCGTTCGTTTACAGTAACCGTTTTCATTTTTAGGTTTCCCTCTGTTTTTTCCTATAGGGATACATGCATTTGGAACTCTAAATCAAACACGGTTTGTTCTAGCTCTTTGAAACTTGACACAATAAAGCAGTTTTTAAGTTCTATCTCTATGCTTTGTTTGCTGTTGATGTAGCCCTAAGCAGAGACTGGCGAAAATCACTTTCATGGAAACGGGTTGCCAAGCTTCCAAAAAAGTACGAGTTGCCTGAAATCTCAGCAAACATTTTTGCACCCAATCTTGATGATTCTTTCAGGTAATGATAAGTACACCAAAACCACTTGGCTCACCAACTTTCGTTCTTCTAGGTTAAACCATTCGTTTGCAGTAACCGTTTTCATTTTTAGGTTTCACTCTCTTTTCTCCTATAGGGAAACATGTATTTGAAACTCTTAATCAAACACGGTTTGTGCTAGCTCTTTGATACTTGACACAATAAAACCGTTTCAAGTTCTATCTCTATGGTTTTTATTGCTGTTGATGTAGCCCTAAGCAGAGACAGGCAAAAATCACTTTAATGGAAAGAGGTTGCCAAGCTACCAAAAAACTACGAGTTGCCTGAAATCTCAGCAAACATTTTTTCACCCAATCTTGATGATTATTTCAGGTAATGATCAGTACACCAAAAGCACTTGGCTCACCAAATTTCGTTCTTCTAGGTTTAACCTTTCGTTTGCTGTAACCGTTTTCATTTTTAGGTTTCACTCTGTTTTCTCCTATAGGGATACATGTATTTGGAACTCTAAACCAAACACGGTTTGTGCTAGCTCTTTGAAACTTGACACAATAAAGCAGTTTCAAGTTCTATCTCTATGCTTTGTTTGCTGTTGATGTAGCTTTAAAAAGAGACTGGCGAAAATCACTTTAATGGAAAGGGGTTGCCAAGCTAACAAAAAACTACGAGTTGCCTGAAATCTCAGCAAACATTTTTTCACCCAATCTTGATGATTCTTTCAGGTAATGATCAGTACACCAAAACCACTTGGCTCACCAAATTTCGTTCTTCTAGGTTAAACCGTTCTTTTGCAGTAACCGTTTTCATTTTTAGGTTCCACTCTGTTTTCTACTATAGGGATACATGTATTTGGAACTCTAAATCAAACACGGTTTGTGCTAGTTCTTTGAAACTTGACACAATAAAGCAGTTTCAAGTTGTTTCACTATGCTTTGTTTGCTGTTGATGTAGCCCTAAGCAGAGACTGGCAAAAATCACTTTCATGGAAAGGGTTTGCCAAGCTTCCAAAAAACTACAAGTTGCCTGAAATCTCAGCAAACATTATTTCACCCAATCTTGATGATTCTTTCAGGTAATGATAGTACAGTAAAAGCACTTGGCTCACAAAATTTCGTTCTTCTAGGTTCAAGCGTTCGTTTGCAGGAACCGTTTTCATTTTTAGGTTTCACTCTGTTTTCTCCTATAGGGATACATGTTTTTGGAACTCTAAATCAAACACGGTTTGTGCTAGCTCTTTGAAACTTGACACAATAAAGCAGTTTCAAGTTCTATCTCTATGCTTTGTTTGCTGTTGATGTAGCCCTAAGCAGAGACTGTCGAAAATCACTTTCATGGAAAGGGTTGCCAAGCTTCCAAAAAACTACGAGTAGCCTGTAATCTCAGCAAACATTTTTTCACCCAATCTTGATGATTCTTTTAGGTAATGATCAGTACACCAAAACCACTTGGCTCACCAAATTTCGTTCTTCTATGTTAAACCGTTCGTTTGCAGTAACCGTTTTCATTTTTAGGTTTCACTCTGTTTTCTCCTATACGGATACATGTATTTGGAACTCTAAATCAAACACGGTTTTTGCTAGCTCTTTGAAATTTGACAAAATAAAGCAGTTTCAAGTTCTATCTCTATGCTTTGTTTGCTGTTGATGTAGTCCTAAGCAGAGACTGGCGAAAATCACTTTCATGGAAAGGGGTTGCCAAGCTTCCAAAAAACTACGAGTTGCCTGAAATCTCAGCAAACATTTTTTCACCCAATCTTCATGATTCTTTCAGGTAATGATCAGTACACCAAAACCACTTAGCTCACCATATTTCGTTCTTCTAGGTTAAACCGTTCGTTTGCAGTAACCGTTTTCATTTTTAGGTTTCACTCTGTTTACTCCTATACGAATACATGTATTTGGAACTCTAAATCAAACACGGTTTGTGCTAGATCTTTGAAACGTGACACAATAAAGCATTTTCAAGTTCTATCTCTATGGTTTGTTTGCTCTTGATGTAGCCCTAAGCAGAGACTGGCGAAAATCACTTTCATGTAAAGGGGTTGCCAAGCTTCCAAAAAACTACGAGTTGCCTGAAATCTCAGCAAACATTTTTTCACCCAATCTTGATGATTCTTTCAGGGAAAGATCAGTACACCAAAACCGCTTGGCTCACCAAATTTTGTTCTTCTAGGTTCAACCGTTCGTTTGCAGTAACCGTTTTCATTTTTAGGTTTCACTCTATTTTTCCTATAGGGATACATGTATTTGGAACTCTAAATCAAACACGGTTTGTGCTAGCTCTTTGAAACTTGACACAATAAAGCAGTTTCAAGTTCTATCTCTATGGTTTGTTTGCTGTTGATGTTGCCCTAAGCAGAGACTGGCGAAAATCACTTTCATGGAAAGGGGTTGCCAAGCTTCGAAACAACTACGAGTTGCCTGAAATCTCAGCAAACATTTTTTCACCCACTCTTGATGATTTTTTGAGGTAATGATCAGTACACCAAAACCACTTGGCTCACCAAATCTCATTCTTCTAGGTTCAACCGTTCGTTTGCAGTAACCGTTTTCATTTTTAGGTTTCACTCTGTTTTCTCCTATAGGGATACATGTATTTGGAAATCTAAATCAAACACGGTTTGTGCTAGCTCTTTGAAACTTGACACAATAAAGAAGTTTCAAGTTCTATCTCTATGCTTTGTTTGCCGTTGATGTAGCCCTAAGCAGAGACTGGCGAAAATCCCTTTCATGTTAAGGGGTTGCCAAGCTTCCAAAAAACTACGAGTTGCCTGAAATCTCAGCAAACATTTTTTCACCCACTCTTGATGATTTTTTGAGGTAATGATCAGTACACCAAAACCACTTGGCTCACCAAATCTCATTCTTCTAGGTTCAACCGTTCGTTTGCAGTAACCGTTTTCATTTTTAGGTTTCACTCTGTTTTCTCCTATAGGGATACATGTATTTGGAACTCTAAATCAAACACGGTTTGTGCTAGCTCTTTGAAACTTGACACACAAAAGCAGGTTCAAGTTCTATCTCTATGCTTTGTTTGCTGTTGATGTACCCCTAAGCAGAGACTGGCGAAAATCGCTTTCATGGAAAGGGGTTGCCAAGCTTCCAAAAAGCTACGAGTTGCCTGAAATCTCAGCAAACATTTTTTCACCCAATCTTGATGATTCTTTCAGGTAATAATCAGTACACAAAAACCACTTGGCTCACCAAATTTCGTTCTTCTAGGTTCAACCGTTCGTTTGCAGTAACCGTTTTTATTTTTAGGTTTCACACTGTTTTCTCCTATAGGGATACATGTATTTGGAACTCTAAATCAAACACGGTTTTTGCTAGCTCTTTGAAATTTGACAAAATAAAGCAGTTTCAAGTTCTATCTCTATGCTTTGTTTGCTGTTGATGTATTCCTAAGCAGAGACTGGCGAAAATCACTTTCATGGAAAGGGGTTGCCAAGCTTCCAAAAAACTACGAGTTGCCTAAAATCTCATCAAACGTTTTCTCACCCAATCTTGATGATTCTTTCAGGTAATGATCAGTACACCAAAATCACTTGGCTCACCAAATTTCGTTCTTCTAGGTTAAACCGTTCTTTGGCAGTAACCGTTTTCATTTTTAGGTTTCACTCTGTTTTCTCCTATAGGGATACATGTATTTGGAACTCTAAATCAAACACGGTTTGTGCTAGCTCTTTGAAACTTGATACAATAAAGCAGTTTCAAGTTCTATCTCTATGCTTTGTTTGCTGTTGTTGTAGCCCTAAGCAGAGAATGGCGGAAATCACTTTCATGGAAAGGGGTTGCCAAGCTTCCAAAAAACTACGAGTTGCCTGAAATCTCAGCAAACATTTTTTCACCCAATCTTCATGATTCTTTCAGGTAATGATCAGTACACCAAAACCACTTAGCTCACCAAATTTCGTTCTTCTAGGTTAAACCCTTCGTTTGCAGTAACCGTTTTCATTTTTAGGTTTCACTCTGTTTTCTCCTATAGGGATACATGTATTTGGAACTCTAAATCAAACACGGATTGTGCTAGATCTTTGAAACTTGACACAATAAAGCATTTGCAAGTTCTATCTCTATGGTTTGTTTGCTCTTGATGTAGCCCTAAGCAGAGACTGGCGAAAATCACTTTCATGTAAAGGGGTTGCCAAGCTTCCAAAAAATTACAAGTTGCCTGAAATCTCAGCAAACATTTTTTCACCCAATCTTGATGATTCTTTCAGGGAAAGATCAGTACACCAAAACCGCTTGGCTCACCAAATTTTGTTCTTCTGTGTTCAACCGTTCGTTTGCAGTAACCGTTTTCATTTTTAGGTTTCACTCTGTTTTCTCCTATAGGGATACATGTATTTGGAACTCTAAATCAAACACGGTTTGTGCTAGCTCTTTGAAACTTGACACAATAAAGCAGTTTCAAGTTCTGTCTCTATGGTTTGTTTGCTGTTGATGTTGCCCTAAGCAGAGACTGGCGAAAATCACTTTCATGGAAAGGGGTTGCCAAGCTTCGAAACAACTACGAGTTGCCTGAAATCTCAGCAAACATTTTTTCACCCAATCTTGATGATTTTTTGAGGTAATGATCAGTACACCAAAACCACATGGCTCACCAAATCTCATTCTTCTAGGTTCAACCGTTCGTTTGCAGTAACCGTTTTCATTTTTAGGTTTCACTCTGTTTTCTCCTATAGGGATACATGTATTTGGAAATCTAAATCAAACACGGTTTGTGCTAGCTCTTTGAAACTTGACACAATAAAGAAGTTTCAAGTTCTATCTCTATGCTTTGTTTGCCATTGATGTAGCCCTAAGCAGAGACTGGCGAAAATCCCTTTCATGTTAAGGGGTTGCCAAGCTTCCAAAAAACTACGAGTTGCCTGAAATCTCAGCAAACATTTCTTCACCCAATTTGATGATTCTTTCAGGTAATGATCAGTACACCAAAACAACATGGCTCACCAAATGTTGTTCTTCTAGGTTCAACCATTCGTTTGCAGTGACCGTTTTCATTTTTAGGTTTCACTCTGTTTTCTCCTATAGGGATACATGTATTTGGAACTCTAAATCAAACACGGTTTGTGCTAGCTCTTTGAAACTTGACACACAAAAGCAGGTTCAAGTTCTATCTCTATGCTTTGTTTGCTGTTGATTTAACCCTAAGCAGAGACTTGCGAAAATTACTTTCATTGAAAGGGGTTGCCAAGCTTCCGAAAAACTACGAGTTGCCTAAAATCTCATCAAACCTTTTTTCAACCAATCTTGATGATTCTTTCAGGAAATAATCAGGACACCAAAACCACTTGGCTCACCAAATTCCGTTCTTCTAGGTTTAACCGTTCGTTTGCAGTAACCTTTTTCATTTTTAGGTTTCACTTGGTTTTCTCCTATAGGGATACATGTATTTTGAACTCTAAATCAAACACGGTTTGTGCTAGCTCTTTGAAACTGGACACAATAAAGCAGTTTCAAGTTCTATCTCTATGGTTTGTTTGCTGTTGATGTAGCCCTAAGCAGAGACTGGCGAAAATCACTTTCATGGAAAGGGGTTGCCAAGCTTCCAAAAAACTACGAGTTGCCTGAAATCTCAACAAACATTTTTTCACCCAATCTGGATGATTCTTTCAGGTAATGATCAGTACACCAAAACCACTTGGCTCACTAAATTTCGTGCTTCTAGGTTTAACCCTTCGTTTGCAGTAACCGTTTTCATTTTTAGGTTTCACTCTGTTTTCTCCTATAGGGATACATGTATTTGAAACTCTAAATAAAACACGGTTTGTGCTAGCTCTTTGAAACTTGACACAATAAAGCAGTTTCAAGTTCTATCTCTATGCTTTGTTTGCTGTTGATGTAGCCCAAAGCAGAGACTGGCGAAAATCACTTTCATGGAAAGGGGTTGCCAAGCTTAAAAAAAACTACGTGTTGCCAGAAATCTCAGCAAACATTTTTCCACCCAATCTTGATGATCCTTTCAGGTAATGATCAGTACACCAAAACCACTTGGCTCACCAAATGTCGTTCTTCTAGGTTAAACCGTTCGTTTGCAGTAACCGTTTTCATTTTTAGGTTTCACTCTGTTTTCTCCTAAAGGAATACATGTATTTGAAACTCTAAATCAAACACGGTTTGTGCTAGCTCTTTGAAACTTGACACAATAAAGCAGTTTTAAGTTCTATCTCTATGCTTTGTTTGCTGTTGATGTAGTCCAAAGCAGAGACTGGCGAAAATCACTTTCATGGAAAGTTGTTGCCAAGCTTCCAAAAAACTACGAGTTGCTTGAAGTCTCAGCAAACATTTTTTCACCCAATCTTGATGATTCTTTCTGGTAATGATCAGTACACCAAAGCCACTTGGCTCACCAAATTTCGTTATTCTAGGTTCAACCGTTCATTTTCAGTAACCGTTTTCATTTTTAGGTTTCACTCTGTTTTCTCCTATAGGGATACATGTTTTTTGAACTCTAAATCAAACACGGTTTGTGCTAGCTCTTTGAAACTTGACACAATAAAGCAGTGTCAAGTTCTATCTCTATGCTTTGTTTGCTGTTGATGTAGCCCTAAGCAGAGACTGGCGTAAATCACTTTCATGGAAAGGGGTTGCCATGCTTGCAAAAAACTACAAGTTACCAGAAATCTCAGCAAACATTTTTTACCCAATCTTGATGATTCTTTCAGGTAGTGATCAGTACACCAAAACCACTTGGCTCACCAAATTTCATTCTTCTAGTTTCAACCGTTCGTTTGCAGTAAACGTTTTCATTTTTAGGTTTCACTCTGTTTTCTCCAATAGGGATACATGTATTTGGAACTCTAAATCAAACACGGTTTGTGCTAGCTCTGTGAAATTTGACACAATAAAGCAGTTTCAAGTTCTATCTCTATGCTTTGTTTGCTGTTGATGTAGCCCTAAGCAGAGACTGGCGAAAATCACTTTCATGGAAAGGGGTTGCCAAGCTTCCAAAAACTGAGAGTTGCCTGAAATCTCAGCAATCATTTTTTCACCCAATCTTGATGATTCTTTCAGGTAATGATCAGTACACCAAAACCACTTGGCTCACCAAATTTCGTTCTTCTAGGTTCAACCGTTCGTTTGCAGTAACCGTTTTCATTTTTAGGTTTCACTCTTTTTTCTCCTATAGGGATACATGTATATGGAACTATAAATCCAACACGGTTTGTGCTAGCTCTTTGAAACTTGACACAATAAAGCAGTTTCAAGTTCTATCTCTATGCTTTGTTTGCTGTTGATGTAGCCCTAAGCAGAGACTGGCGAAAATCACTTTAATTGAAAGGGGTTGCCAAGCTTCCAAAAAACTAAGAGTTGCCTGAAATCTCAGCAAACATTTTTTTACCCAATCTTGATGATTCTTTCAGGTAATGATCAGTACACCAAAACAACTTGGCTCACCAAATTTCGTTCTTCTAGGTTTAACCTTTCGTTTGCAGTAACCGTTTTCATTTTTAGTTTTCACTCTGTTTTCTCCTATAGGGATACATGTATTTGGAACTCTAAATCAAACACGGTTTGTGCTAGCTCTTTGAAACTTGACACAATAAAGCAGTTTCAAGTTCTATCTCTATGCTTTGTTTGCTGTTGACTTAACCCTAAGCAGAGACTTGCGAAAATTACTTTCATTGAAAGGGGTTGCCAAGCTTCCGAAAAACTACGAGTTGTGTAAAATCTCATCAAAACTTTTTTCAACCAATCTTGATGATTCTTTCAGGAAATAATCAGTACACCAAAACCACTTGGCTCACCAAATTCCGTTCTTCTAGGTTTAACCGTTCGTTTGCAGTAACCGTTTTCATTTTTAGGTTTCACTTGGTTTTCTCCTATAGGGATACATGTATTTTGAACTCTAAATCAAACACGGTTTGTGCTAGCTCTTTGAAACTGGACACAATAAAGCAGTTTCAAGTTCTATCTCTACGGTTTGTTTGCTGTTGATGTAGCCCTAAGCAGAGACTGGCGAAAATCACTTTCATGGAAAGGGGTTGCCAAGCTTCCAAAAAACTACGAGTTGCCTGAAATCTCAGCAAACATTTTTTCACCCAATCTGGATGATTCTTTCAGGTAATGATCAGTACACCAAAACCACTTGGCTCACTAAATTACGTGCTTCTAGGTTTAACCCTTCGTTTGCAGTAACCGTTTTCATTTTTAGGTTTCACTCTGTTTTCTCCTATAGGGATACATGTATTTGGAACTCTAAATCAAACACGGTTTTTGCTAGCTCTTTGAAATTTGACAAAATAAAGCAGTTTCAAGTTCTATCTCTATGCTTTGTTTGCTGTTGATGTAGTCCTAAGCAGAGACTGGCGAAAATCACTTTCATGGAAAGGGGTTGCCAAGCTTCCAAAAAACTACGAGTTGCCTGAAATCTCAGCAAACATTTTTTCACCCAATCTTCATGATTCTTTCAGGTAATGATCAGTACACCAAAACCACTTAGCTCACCATATTTCGTTCTTCTAGGTTAAACCGTTCGTTTGCAGTAACCGTTTTCATTTTTAGGTTTCACTCTGTTTACTCCTATACGAATACATGTATTTGGAACTCTAAATCAAACACGGTTTGTGCTAGATCTTTGAAACGTGACACAATAAAGCATTTTCAAGTTCTATCTCTATGGTTTGTTTGCTCTTGATGTAGCCCTAAGCAGAGACTGGCGAAAATCACTTTCATGGAAAGGGGTTGCCAAGCTTCCAAAAAACTACGAGTTGCCTGAAATCTCAGCAAACATTTTTTCACCCAATCTTGATGATTCTTTCAGGGAAAGATCAGTACACCAAAACCGCTTGGCTCACCAAATTTTGTTCTTCTAGGTTCAACCGTTCGTTTGCAGTAACCGTTTTCATTTTTAGGTTTCACTCTGTTTTCTCCTATAGGGATACATGTATTTGGAACTCTAAATCAAACACGGTTTGTGCTAGCTCTTTGAAACTTGACACAATAAAGCAGTTTCAAGTTCTATCTCTATGCATCTTTTGCTGTTGATGTTGCCCTAAGCAGAGACTGGCGAAAATCACTTTCATGGAAAGGGGTTGCCAAGCTTCGAAACAACTACGAGTTGCCTGAAATCTCAGCAAACATTTTTTCTCCCACTCTTGATGATTTTTTGAGGTAATGATCAGTACACCAAAACCACTTGGCTCACCAAATCTCATTCTTCTAGGTTCAACCGTTCGTTTGCAGTAACCGTTTTCATTTTTAGGTTTCACTCTGTTTTCTCCTATAGGGATACATGTATTTGGAAATCTAAATCAAACACGGTTTGTGCTAGCTCTTTGAAACTTGACACAATAAAGAAGTTTCAAGTTCTATCTCTATGCTTTGTTTGCCATTGATGTAGCCCTAAGCAGAGACTGGCGAAAATCCCTTTGATGTTAAGGGGTTGCCAAGCTTCCAAAAAACTACGAGTTGCCTGAAATCTCAGCAAACATTTCTTCACCCAATTTGATGATTCTTTCAGGTAATGATCAGTACACCAAAACAACATGGCTCACCAAATGTTGTTCTTCTAGGTTCAACCGTTCGTTTGCAGTGACCGTTTTCATTTTTAGGTTTCACTCTGTTTTCTCCTATAGGGATACATGTATTTGGAACTCTAAATCAAACACGGTTTGTGCTAGCTCTTTGAAACTTGACACACAAAAGCAGGTTCAAGTTCTATCTCTATGCTTTGTTTGCTGTTGATTTAACCCTAAGCAGAGACTTGCGAAAATTACTTTCATTGAAAGGGGTTGCCAAGCTTCCGAAAAACTACGAGTTGCCTAAAATCTCATCAAACCTTTTTTCAACCAATCTTGATGATTCTTTCAGGAAATAATCAGTACACCAAAACCACTTGGCTCACCAAATTCCGTTCTTCTAGGTTTAACCGTTCGTTTGCAGTAACCCGTTTTCATTTTTAGGTTTCACTTGGTTTTCTCCTATAGGGATACATGTATTTTGAACTCTAAATCAAACACGGTTTGTGCTAGCTCTTTGAAACTGGACACAATAAAGCAGTTTCAAGTTCTATCTCTATGGTTTGTTTGCTGTTGATGTAGCCCTAAGCAGAGACTGGCGAAAATCACTTTCATGGAAAGGGGTTGCCAAGCTTCCAAAAAACTACGAGTTGCCTGAAATCTCAACAAACATTTTTTCACCCAATCTGGATGATTCTTTCAGGTAATGATCAGTACACCAAAACCACTTGGCTACTAAATTTCGTGGTTCTAGGTTTAACCCTTCGTTTGCAGTAACCGTTTTCATTTTTAGGTTTCACTCTGTTTTCTCCTATAGGGATACATGTATTTGAAACTCTAAATAAAACACGGTTTGTGCTAGCTCTTTGAAACTTGACACAATAAAGCAGTTTCAAGTTCTATCTCTATGCTTTGTTTGCTGTTGATGTAGCCCTAAGCAGAGACTGGCAAAAATCACTTTCATGGAAAGGGGTTGCCAAGCTTAAAAAAAACTACGTGTTGCCAGAAATCTCAGCAAACATTTTTCCACCCAATCTTGATGATCCTTTCAGGTAATGATCAGTACACCAAAACCACTTGGCTCACCAAATGTCGTTCTTCTAGGTTAAACCGTTCGTTTGCAGTAACCGTTTTCATTTTTAGGTTTCACTCTGTTTTCTCCTAAAGGAATACATGTATTTGAAACTCTAAATCAAACACGGTTTGTGCTAGCTCTTTGAAACTTGACACAATAAAGCAGTTTTAAGTTCTATCTCTATGCTTTGTTTGCTGTTGATGTAGTCCAAAGCAGAGACTGGCGAAAATCACTTTCATGGAAAGTTGTTGCCAAGCTTCCAAAAAACTACGAGTTGCTTGAAGTCTCAGCAAACATTTTTTCACCCAATCTTGATGATTCTTTCTGGTAATGATCAGTACACCAAAGCCACTTGGCTCACCAAATTTCGTTATTCTAGGTTCAACCGTTCATTTTCAGTAACCGTTTTCATTTTTAGGTTTCACTCTGTTTTCTCCTATAGGGATACATGTTTTTTTAACTCTAAATCAAACACGGTTTGTGCTAGCTCTTTGAAACTTGACACAATAAAGCAGTGTCAAGTTCTATCTCTATGCTTTGTTTGCTGTTGATGTAGCCCTAAGCAGAGACTGGCGTAAATCACTTTCATGGAAAGGGGTTGCCATGCTTGCAAAAAACTACAAGTTACCAGAAATCTCAGCAAACATTTTTTACCCAATCTTGATGATTCTTTCAGGTAGTGATCAGTACACCAAAACCACTTGGCTCACCAAATTTCATTCTTCTAGTTTCAACCATTCGTTTGCAGTAAACGTTTTCATTTTTAGGTTTCACTCTGTTTTCTCCAATAGGGATACATGTATTTGGAACTCTAAATCAAACACGGTTTGTGCTAGCTCTTTGAAATTTGACACAATAAAGCAGTTTCAAGTTCTATCTCTATGCTTTGTTTGCTGTTGATGTAGCCCTAAGCAGAGACTGGCGAAAATCACTTTCATGGAAAGGGGTTGCCAAGCTTCCAAAAACTGAGAGTTGCCTGAAATCTCAGCAATCATTTTTTCACCCAATCTTGATGATTCTTTCAGGTAATGATCAGTACACCAAAACCACTTGGCTCACCAAATTTCG
>NW_027525766.1:0-15777 GCF_052094955.1 Ictidomys tridecemlineatus
TTTGATTTAGAGTTCAAAATACATGTATCCCTATAGGAGAAAACAGAGTGAAACCTCAAAATGAAACCGGTTACTGCCAACGAACGGTTTAACCTAGAAGAAAGAAATTTGTCGAGCCAAGTGACATTGGTGTACTGATCATTACCTGAAAGTTTCATCAAGATTGGGTGAAAAAGTGTGTGCTGAGATTTCAGGCAACTCGTAGTTTTTTGGAAGCTTGGCAGGCCCTTTCCATGAAAGTGATTCTCGCCAGTCTCTGCTTAGGGCTACATCAACAGCAAACAAACCATAGAGATAGAACTTGAAACTGCTTTATTGTGTCAAGTTTCAAAGAGCTAGCACAAACCGTGTTTGATTTAGAGTTCCAAATACATGTATCCCTATAGGAGAAAACAGAGTGAAACCTCAAAATGAAACCGGTTACTGCCAACGAACGGTTTAACCTAGAAGAACAAACTTTGGGGAGCCAAGTGGGATTGGTGTACTGATCATTACCTGAAAGTTTCATCAAGATTGGGTGAAAAAGTGTGTGCTGAGATTTCAAGCAACTCGTAGTTTTTTGGAAGCTTGGCAGGCCCTTTCCATGAAAGTGATTCTCGCCAGTCTCTACTTAGGGCTACATCAACAGCAAACAAACCATAGAGAGAGAACTTGAAACTGCTTTATTGTGTCAAGTTTCAAAGAGCTAGCACAAACCGTGTTTGATTTAGAGTTCCAAATACATGTATCCCTATAGGAGAAAACAGAGTGAAACCTCAAAATGAAACCGGTTACTGCCAACGAACGGTTTAACCTAGAAGAACAAAATTTGGCGAGCCAAGTGGGATTGGTGTACTGATCATTACCTGAAAGTTTCATCAAGATTGGGTGAAAAAGTGTGTGCTGAGATTTCAGGCAACTCGTAGTTTTTTGGAAGCTTGGCAGGCCCTTTCCATGAAAGTGACTCTCGCCAGTCTCTGCTTAGGGCTACATCAACAGCAAACAAACCATAGAGATAGAAGTTGAAACTGCTTTATTGTGTCAAGTTTCAAAGAGCTAGCGCAAACCGTGTTTGATTTAGAGTTCCAAATACATGTATCTCTATAGGAGAAAACAGAGTGAAACCTCAAAATGAAACCGGTTACTTCCAACGAACGGTTTAACTTAGAAGAACGAAATTTGGTGAGCCAAGTTGGATTGGTGTACTGATCATTACCTGAAAGTTTCATCAAGATTGGGTGAAAAAGTGTTTGCTGAGATTTCAGGCAACTCGTAGTTTTTTGGAAGCTTGGCAGGCCCTTTCTATGAAAGTGATTCTCGCCAGTCTCTGCTTAGGGCTACATCAACAGCAAACAAACCATAGAGATAGAACTTGAAACTGCTTTATTCTGTCAAGTTTCAAAGAGCTAGCACAAAACGTGTTAGATTTAGAGTTCCAAATACATGTATCCCTATAGGAGAAAACAGAGTGAAACCTCAAAATGAAACCGGTTACTGCCAACGAACGCTTTAACCTAGAAGAACGAAATTTGGCGAGCCAAGTGAGATTGGTTTACTGATCATTACCTGAAAGTTTCATCAAGATTGGGTGAAAAAGTGTGTGCTGAGATTTCAGGCAATTCGTAGTTTTTTGGAAGCTTGGCAGGCCCTTTCCATGAAAGTGATTCTCGCCAGTCTCTGCTTAGGGCTACATCAACAACAAACAAACCATAGAGATAGAACTTGAAACTGCTTTATTGTGTCAAGTTTCAAAGAGCTAGCACAAACCGTGTTTGATTTAGAGTTCCAAATACATGTATCCCTATAGGAGAAAACAGAGTGAAACCTCAAAATGAAACCGGTTACTGCCAACGAACGGTTTAACCTAGAAGAACGAAATTTGGCGAGCCAAGTGGGATTTGTGTACTGATCATTACCTGAAAGTTTCATCAAGATTGGGTGAAAAAGTGTGTGCTGAGATTTCAGGCAACTCGTAGTTTTTTGGAAGCTTGGAAGGCCCTCTCCATGAAAGTGATTCTCGCCAGTCTCTGCTTAGGGCTACATCAACAGCAAACAAACCATAGAGATAGAACTTGAAACTGCTTTATTGTGTCAAGTTTCAAAGAGCTAGCACAAACCGTGTTTGATTTAGAGTTCCAAATACATGTATCCCTATAGGAGAAAACAGAGTGAAACCTCAAAATGAAACCGGTTACTGCCAACGAATGGTTTAAATTAGAAGAACGAAATTTGGCGGAGCCAAGTGGGATTGGTGTACTGATCATTACCTGAAAGTTTCATCAAGATTGGGTGAAAAAGTGTGTGCTGAGATTTCAGGCAACTCGTAGTTTTTTGGAAGCTTGGCAGGCCCTTTCCATGAAAGTGATTCTCGCCAGTCTCTGCTTTGGGCTACATCATCAGCAAACAAACCATAGTGATGGAACTTGAAACTGATTTATTGTGTCAAGTTTCAAAGAGCTAGCACAAACCGTGTTTGATTTAGAGTTCCAAATACATGTATCCCTATAGGAGAAAACAGAGTGAAACCTCAAAATGAAACCGGTTACTGCCAACGAACGGTTTAACCTAGAAGAACGAAATTTGGCGAGCCAAGTGGGATTGGTGTACTGATCATTACCTGAAAGTATCATCAAGATTGGGTGAAAAAGTGTGTGCTGAGATTTCAGGCAACTAGTAGTTTTTTGGAAGCTTGGCAGGCCCTTTCCATGAAAGTGATTCTCGCCAGTCTCTGCTTAGGGCTACATCAACAGCAAACAAACCATAGAGATAGAACTTGAAACTGCTTTATTGTGTCAAGTTTCAAAGAGCTAGCACAAACCGTGTTTGATTTAGAGTTCCAAATACATGTACCCCTATAGGAGAAAACAGAGTGAAACCTCAAAATGAAACCGGTTACTGCCAACGAACGGTTTAACCTAGAAGAACGAAATTTGGCGAGCCAAGTGACATTGGTGTACTGATCATTACCTGAAAGTTTCATCAAGATTGGGTGAAAAAGTGTGTGCTGAGATTTCAGGCAACTCGTAGTTTTTTGGAAGCTTGGCAGGCCCTTTCCATAAAAGTGATTCTCGCCAGTCTCTGCTTAGGGCTACATCAACAGCAAACAAACCATAGAGATACAACTTGAAACTGCTTTATTGTGTCAAGTTTCAAAGAGCTAGCACAAACCGTGTTTGATTTAGAGTTCCAAATACATGTATCCCTATAGGAGAAAACAGAGTGAAACCTCAAAATGAAACCGGTTACTGCCAACGAACGGTTTAACCTAGAAGAACGAAATTTGGCGAGCCAAGTGAGATTGGTGTACTGATCATTACCTGAAAGTTTCATCTAGATTGGGTGAAAAAGTGTGTGCTCAGATTTCAGGGAACTCGTAATTTTTTGGAAGCTTGGCAGGCCCTTTCCATGAAAGTGATTCTCGCCAGTCTCTGCTTAGGGCTACATCAACAGCAAACAAACCATAGAGATAGAACTTGAAACTGCTTTATTGTGTCAAGTTTCAAAGAGCTAGCACAAACCGTGTTTGATTTAGAGTTCCAAATACATGTATCCCTATAGGAGAAAACAGAGTGAAACCTCAAAAATGAAACCGGTTACTGCCAACGAACGGTTTAACCTAGAAGAAACGAAATTTGGCGAGCCAAGTGGGATTGGTGTACTGATCATTACCTGAAAGTATCATCAAGATTGGTGAAAAAGTGTGTGCTGAGATTTCAGGCAACTCGTAGTTTTTTGGAAGCTTGGCAGGCCCTTTCCATGAAAGTGATTCTCGCCAGTCTCTGCTTAGGGCTACATCAACAGCAAACAAACCATAGAGATAGAACTTGAAACTGCTTTATTGTGTCAAGTTTCAAAGAGCTAGCACAAACCGTGTTTGATTTAGAGTTCCAAATACATGTACCCCTATAGGAGAAAACATAGTGAAACCTCAAAATGAAACCGGTTACTGCCAACGAACGGTTTAACCTAGAAGAACGAAATTTGGCGAGCCATGTGACAATGGTGTACTGATCATTACCTGAAAGTTTCATCAAGATTGGGTGAAAAAGTGTTTGCTGAGATTTCAGGCAACTCGTAGTTTTTTGGAAGCTTGGCAGGCCCTTTCCATAAAAGTGATTCTCGCCAGTCTCTGCTTAGGGCTACATCAACAGCAAACAAACCATAGAGATACAACTTGAAACTGCTTTATTGTGTCAAGTTTCAAAGAGCTAGCACAAACCGTGTTTTGATTTAGAGTTCCAAATACATGTATCCCTATAGGAGAAAACAGAGTGAAACCTCAAAATGAAACCGGTTACTGCCAACGAACGGTTTAACCTAGAAGAACGAAATTTGGCGAGCCAAGTGGGATTGGTGTACTGAACATTACCTGAAAGTTTTCATCAAGATTGGGTGAAAAAGTGTTTGCTGAGATTTCAGGCAACTCGTAGTTTTTTGGAAGCTTGGCAGGCCCTTTCTATGAAAGTGATTCTCGCCAGTCTCTGCTTAGGGCTACATCAACAGCAAACAAACCATAGAGATAGAACTTTAAACTGCTTTATTGTGTCAAGTTTCAAAGAGCTAGCACAAACCGTGTTTGATTTAGAGTTCCAAATACATGTATCCCTATAGGAGAAAACAGAGTGAAACCTCAAAATGAAACCGGTTACTGCCAACAAACGGTTTAACCTAGAAGAACGAAATTTGGTGAGCCAAGTGGGATTGGTGTACTGATCATTACCTGAAAGTTTCATCAAGATTGGGTGAAAAAGTGTTTGCTGAGATTTCAGGCAACTCATAGTTTTTTGGAAGCTTGGCAGGCCCTTTCCATGAAAGTGATTCTCGCCAGTCTCTGCTTAGGGCTACATCAACAGCAAACAAACCATAGAGATAGAACTTGAATCTGCTTTATTGTGTCAAGTTTCAAAGAGCTAGCACAAACCGTGTTTGATTTAGAGTTCCAAATACATGTATCCCTATAGGAGAAAACAGAGTGAAACCTCAAAATGAAACCGGTTACTGCCAACGAACGGTTTAACCTAGAAGAAAGAAATTTGGCGAGCCAAGTGACATTGGTGTACTGATCATTACCTGAAAGTTTCATCAAGATTGGGTGAAAAAGTGTGTGCTGAGATTTCAGGCAACTCGTAGTTTTTTGGAAGCTTGGCAGGCCCTTTCCATGAAAGTGATTCTCGCCAGTCTCTGCTTAGGGCTACATCAACAGCAAACAAACCATAGAGATACAACTTGAAACTGCTTTATTGTGTCAAGTTTCAAAGAGCTAGCACAAACCGTGTTTGATTTAGAGTTCCAAATACATGTATCCCTATAGGAGAAAACAGAGTGAAACCTCAAAATGAAACCGGTTACTGCCAACGAACGGTTTAACCTAAAAGAACAAAATTTGGCAAGCCAAGTGGGATTGGTGTACTAATCATTACCTGAAAGTTTCATCAAGATTGGGTGAAAAAGTGTGTGCTGAGATTTCAAGCAACTCGTAGTTTTTTGGAAGCTTGGCAGGCCCTTTCCATGAAAGTGATTCTCGCCAGTCTCTTCTTAGGGCTACATCAACAGCAAACAAACCATTGAGATAGAACTTGAAACTGCTTTATTGTCTCAAGTTTCAAAGAGCTAGCACAAACCGTGTTTTGATTTAGAGTTCCAAATACATGTATCCCTATAGGAGAAAACAGAGTGAAACCTCAAAATGAAACCGGTTACTGCCAACGAACGGTTTAACCTAGAAGAACAAAATTTGGCTAGCCAAGTGGGATTGGTGTACTGATCATTACCTGAAAGTTTCATCATGATTGGGTGAAAAAGTGTGTGCTGAGATTTCAGGCAACTCGTAGTTTTTTGGAAGGTTGGCAGGCCCTTTCCATGAAAGTGACTCTCGCCAGTCTCTGCTTAGGGCTACATCAACAGCAAACAAACCATAGAGATAGAACTTGAAACTGCTTTATTGTGTCAAGTTTCAAAGAGCTAGCGCAAACCGTGTTTGATTTAGAGTTCCAAATACATGTATCTCTATAGGAGAAAACAGAGTGAAACCTCAAAATGAAACCGGTTACTGCCAACGAACGGTTTAACCTAGAAGAACAAAATTTGGTGAGCCAAGTTGGATTGGTGTCCTGATCATTACCTGAAAGTTTCATCAAGCTTGGGTGTAAAAGTGTTTGCTGAGATTTCAGGCAACTCGTAGTTTTTTGGAAGCTTGGCAGGCCCTTTCTATGAAAGTGATTCTCGCCAGTCTCTGCTTAGGGCTACATCAACAGCAAACAAACCATAGAGATAGAACTTGAAACTGCTTTATTCTGTCAAGTTTCAAAGAGCTAGCACAAAACGTGTTAGATTTAGAGTTCCAAATACATGTATCCCTATAGGAGAAAACAGAGTGAAACCTCAAAATGAAACCGGTTACTGCCAATGAAAGGTTTAACCTAGAAGAACGAAATTTGGCGAGCAAAGTGAGATTGGTTTACTGATCATAACCTGAAAGTTTCATCAAGATTGGGTGAAAAAGTGTGTGCTGACATTTCAGGGAACTCGTAATTTTTTGGAAGCTTGGCAGGCCCTTTCCATGAAAGTGATTCTCGCCAGTCTCTGCTTAGGGCTACATCAACAGCAAACAAACCATAGAGATAGAACTTGAAACTGCTTTATTGTGTCAAGTTTCAAAGAGCTAGCACAAACCGTGTTTGATTTAGAGTTCCAAATACATGTATCCCTAGAGGAGAATACAGAGTGAAACCTCAAAATGAAACCGGTTACTGCCAACGAACGGTTTAACATAGAAGAACGAAATTTGTCGAGCCAAGTGGGATTGGTGTACTGATAATTACCTGAAAGTATCATCAAGATTGGGTGAAAAAGTGTGTGCTGAGATTTCAGGCAACTAGTAGTTTTTTGGAAGCTTGGCAGGCCCTTTCCATGAAAGTGATTCTCGCCAGTCTCTGCTTAGGGCTACATCAACAGCAAACAAACCATAGAGATAGAACTTGAAACTGCTTTATTGTGTCAAGTTTCAAAGAGCTAGCACAAACCGTGTTTGATTTAGAGTTCCAAATACATGTATCCCTATGAGGAGAAAACAGAGTGAAACCTCAAAATGAAACCGGTTACTGCCAACGAACGGTTTTAACCTAGAAGAACAAACTTTGGGGAGCCAAGTGGGATTGGTGTACTGATCATTACCTGAAAGTTTCATCATGATTGGGTGAAAAAGTGTGTGCTGAGATTTCAAGCAACTCGTAGTTTTTTGGAAGCTTGGCAGGCCCTTTCCATGAAAGTGATTCTCGCCAGTCTCTACTTAGGGCTACATCAACAGCAAACAAACCATAGAGATAGAACTTGAAACTGCTTTATTGTGTCAAGTTTCAAAGAGCTAGCACAAACCGTGTTTGATTTAGAGTTCCAAATACATGTATCCCTATAGGAGAAAACAGAGTGAAACCTCAAAATGAAACCGGTTACTGCCAACGAACGGTTTAACCTAGAAGAACAAAATTTGGCGAGCCAAGTGGGATTGGTGTACTGATCATTACCTGAAAGTTTCATCAAGATTGGGTGAAAAAGTGTGTGCTGAGATTTCAGGCAACTCGTAGTTTTTTGGAAGCTTGGCAGGCCCTTTCTATGAAAGTGATTCTCGCCAGTCTCTGCTTAGGGCTACATCAACAGCAAACAAACCATAGAGATAGAACTTGAAACTGCTTTATTGTGTCAAGTTTCAAAGAGCTAGCACAAACCGTGTTTGATTTAGAGTTCCAAATACATTTATCCCTATACTGAAAAACAGAGTGAAACCTCAAAATGAAACCGGTTACTGCCAACGAACGGTTTAACATAGAAAAACGAAATTTGGCGAGCCAAGTGGGATTGGTGTACTGATCATTACCTGAAAGTATCATCAAGATTGGGTGAAAAAGTGTGTGCTGAGATTTCAGGCAACTCGTAGTTTTTTGGAAGCTTGGCAGCCCCTTTCCATGAAAGTGATTCTCGCCAGTCTCTGCTTAGGGCTACATCAACAGCAAACAAACCATAGAGATAGAACTTGAAACTGCTTTATTGTGTCAAGTTTCAAACAGCTAGCACAAACCGTGTTTGATTTAGAGTTCCAAATACATGTATCCCTATAGGAGAAACCAGAGTGAAACCTCAAAATGAAACCGGTTACTGCCAACGAACGGTTTAACCTAGAAGAACAAAATTTGGCAAGCCAAGTGGGATTGGTGTACTGATCATTACCTGAAAGTTTCATCAAGATTGGGTGAAAAAGTGTGTTGCTGAGATTTCAAGCAACTCGTAGTTTTTTGGAAGCTTGGGAGGCCCTTTCCATGAAAGTGATTCTCGCCAGTCTCTGCTTAGGGCTACATCAACAGCAAACAAACCATAGAGATAGAACTTGAAACTGCTTTATTGTGTCAAGTTTCAAAGAGCTAGCACAAACCGTGTTTGATTTAGAGTTCCAAATACATGTATCCCTATAGGAGAAAACAGAGTGAAACCTCAAAATGAAACCGGTTACTGCCAACGAACGGTTTAACCTAGAAGAACGAAATTTGGTGAGCCAAGTGGGATTGGTGTACTGATCATTACCTGAAAGTTTCATCAAGATTGGGTGAAAAAGTGTTTGCTGAGATTTCAGGCAACTCATAGTTTTTTGGAAGCTTGGCAGGCCCTTTCCATGAAAGTGATTCTCGCCAGTCTCTGCTTAGGGCTACATCAACAGCAAACAAACCATAGAGATAGAACTTGAATCTGCTTTATTGGGTCAAGTTTCAAAGAGCTAGCACAAACCGTGTTTGATTTAGAGTTCAAAATACATGTATCCCTATAGGAGAAAACAGAGTGAAACCTCAAAATGAAACCGGTTACTGCCAACGAACGGTTTAACCTAGAAGAAAGAAATTTGGCGAGCCAAGTGACATTGGTGTACTGATCATTACCTGAAAGTTTCATCAAGATTGGGTGAAAAAGTGTGTGCTGAGATTTCAGGCAACTCGTAGTTTTTTGGAAGCTTGGCAGGCCCTTTCCATGAAAGTGATTCTCGCCAGTCTCTGCTTAGGGCTACATCAACAGCAAACAAACCATTGAGATAGAACTTGAAACTGCTTTATTGTCTCAAGTTTCAAAGAGCTACCACAAACCGTGTTTGATTTAGAGTTCCAAATACATGTATCCCTATAGGAGAAAACAGAGTGAAACCTCAAAATGAAACCGGTTACTGCCAACGAACGGTTTAACCTAGAAGAACAAAATTTGGCTAGCCAAGTGGGATTGGTGTACTGATCATTACCTGAAAGTTTCATCATGATTGGGTGAAAAAGTGTGTGCTGAGATTTCAGGCAACTCGTAGTTTTTTGGAAGCTTGGCAGGCCCTTTCCATGAAAGTGACTCTCGCCAGTCTCTGCTTAGGGCTACATCAACAGCAAACAAACCATAGAGATAGAACTTGAAACTGCTTTATTGTGTAAAGTTTCAAAGAGCTAGCGCAAACCGTGTTTGATTTAGAGTTCCAAATACATGTATCTCTATAGGAGAAAACAGAGTGAAACCTCAAAATGAAACCGGTTACTGCCAACGAACGGTTTAACCTAGAAGAACAAAATTTGGTGAGCCAAGTTGGATTGGTGTCCTGATCATTACCTGAAAGTTTCATCAAGCTTGGGTGTAAAAGTGTTTGCTGAGATTTCAGGCAACTCGTAGTTTTTTGGAAGCTTGGCAGGCCCTTTCTATGAAAGTGATTCTCGCCAGTCTCTGCTTAGGGCTACATCAACAGCAAACAAACCATAGAGATAGAACTTGAAACTGCTTTATTCTGTCAAGTTTCAAAGAGCTAGCACAAAACGTGTTAGATTTAGAGTTCCAAATACATGTATCCCTATAGGAGAAAACAGAGTGAAACCTCAAAATGAAACCGGTTACTGCCAATGAAAGGTTTAACCTAGAAGAATGAAATTTGGCGAGCCAAGTGAGATTGGTTTACTGATCATAACCTGAAAGTTTCATCAAGATTGGGTGAAAAAGTGTGTGCTGACATTTCAGGGAACTCGTAATTTTTTGGAAGCTTGGCAGGCCCTTTCCATGAAAGTGATTCTCGCCAGTCTCTGCTTAGGGCTACATCAACAGCAAACAAACCATAGAGATAGAACTTGAAACTGCTTTATTGTGTCAAGTTTCAAAGAGCTAGCACAAACCGTGTTTGATTTAGAGTTCCAAATACATGTATCCCTATAGGAGAAAACAGAGTGAAACCTCAAAATGAAACCGGTTACTGCCAACGAACGGTTTAACCTAGAAGAACAAAATTTGGCGAGCCAAGTGGGATTGGTGTACTGATCATTACCTGAAAGTTTCATCAAGATTGGGTGAAAAAGTGTGTGCTGAGATTTCAGGCAACTCGTAGTTTTTTGGAAGCTTGGCAGGCCCTTTCCATGAAAGTGACTCTCGCCAGTCTCTGCTTAGGGCTACATCAACAGCAAACAAACCATAGAGATAGAAGTTGAAACTGCTTTATTGTGTCAAGTTTCAAAGAGCTAGCGCAAACCGTGTTTGATTTAGAGTTCCAAATACATGTATCTCTATAGGAGAAAACAGAGTGAAACCTCAAAATGAAACCGGTTACTTCCAACGAACGGTTTAACTTAGAAGAACGACATTTGGTGAGCCAAGTTGGATTGGTGTACTGATCATTACCTGAAAGTTTCATCAAGATTGGGTGAAAAAGTGTTTGCTGAGATTTCAGGCAACTCGTAGTTTTTTGGAAGCTTGGCAGGCCCTTTCTATGAAAGTGATTCTCGCCAGTCTCTGCTTAGGGCTACATCAACAGCAAACAAACCATAGAGATAGAACTTGAAACTGCTTTATTCTGTCAAGTTTCAAAGAGCTAGCACAAAACGTGTTAGATTTAGAGTTCCAAATACATGTATCCCTATAGGAGAAAACAGAGTGAAACCTCAAAATGAAACCGGTTACTGCCAACGAACGCTTTAACCTAGAAGAACGAAATTTGGCGAGCCAAGTGAGATTGGTTTACTGATCATTACCTGAAAGTTTCATCAAGATTGGGTGAAAAAGTGTGTGCTGAGATTTCAGGCAATTCGTAGTTTTTTGGAAGCTTGGCAGGCCCTTTCCATGAAAGTGATTCTCGCCAGTCTCTGCTTAGGGCTACATCAACAACAAACAAACCATAGAGATAGAACTTGAAACTGCTTTATTGTGTCAAGTTTCAGAGAGCTAGCACAAACCGTGTTTGATTTAGAGTTCCAAATACATGTATCCCTATAGGAGAAAACAGAGTGAAACCTCAAAATGAAACCGGTTACTGCCAACGAACGGTTTAACCTAGAAGAACGAAATTTGGCGAGCCAAGTGGGATTTGTGTACTGATCATTACCTGAAAGTTTCATCAAGATTGGGTGAAAAAGTGTGTGCTGAGATTTCAGGCAACTCGTAGTTTTTTGGAAGCTTGGAAGGCCCTCTCCATGAAAGCGATTCTCGCCAGTCTCTGCTTAGGGCTACATCAACAGCAAACAAACCATAGAGATAGAACTTGAAACTGCTTTATTGTGTCAAGTTTCAAAGAGCTAGCACAAACCGTGTTTGATTTAGAGTTCCAAATACATGTATCCCTATAGGAGAAAACAGAGTGAAACCTCAAAATGAAACCGGTTACTGCCAACGAATGGTTTAAATTAGAAGAACGAAATTTGGCGAGCCAAGTGGGATTGGTGTACTGATCATTACCTGAAAGTTTCATGAAGATTGGGTGAAAAAGTGTGTGCTGAGATTTCAGGCAACTCGTAGTTTTTTGGAAGCTTGGCAGGCCCTTTCCATGAAAGTGATTCTCGCCAGTCTCTGCTTTGGGCTACATCATCAGCAAACAAACCATAGAGATAGAACTTGAAACTGCTTTATTGTGTCAAGTTTCAGAGAGCTAGCACAAACCGTGTTTGATTTAGAGTTCCAAATACATGTATCCCTATAGGAGAAAACAGAGTGAAACCTCAAAATGAAACCGGTTACTGCCAACGAACGGTTTAACCTAGAAGAACGAAATTTGGCGAGCCAAGTGGGATTTGTGTACTGATCATTACCTGAAAGTTTCATCAAGATTGGGTGAAAAAGTGTGTGCTGAGATTTCAGGCAACTCGTAGTTTTTTGGAAGCTTGGAAGGCCCTCTCCATGAAAGCGATTCTCGCCAGTCTCTGCTTAGGGCTACATCAACAGCAAACAAACCATAGAGATAGAACTTGAAACTGCTTTATTGTGTCAAGTTTCAAAGAGCTAGCACAAACCGTGTTTGATTTAGAGTTCCAAATACATGTATCCCTATAGGAGAAAACAGAGTGAAACCTCAAAATGAAACCGGTTACTGCCAACGAATGGTTTAAATTAGAAGAACGAAATTTGGCGAGCCAAGTGGGATTGGTGTACTGATCATTACCTGAAAGTTTCATGAAGATTGGGTGAAAAAGTGTGTGCTGAGATTTCAGGCAACTCGTAGTTTTTTGGAAGCTTGGCAGGCCCTTTCCATGAAAGTGATTCTCGCCAGTCTCTGCTTTGGGCTACATCATCAGCAAACAAACCATAGTGATGGAACTTGAAACTGATTTATTGTGTCAAGTTTCAAAGAGCTAGCACAAACCGTGTTTGATTTAGAGTTCCAAATACATGTATCCCTATAGGAGAAAACAGAGTGAAACCTCAAAATGAAACCGGTTACTGCCAACGAACGGTTTAACCTAGAAGAACAAAATTTGGCGAGCCAAGTGGGATTGGTGTACTGATCATTACCTGAAAGTATCATCAAGATTGGGTGAAAAAGTGTGTGCTGAGATTTCAGGCAACTAGTAGTTTTTTGGAAGCTTGGCAGGCCCTTTCCATGAAAGTGATTCTCGCCAGTCTCTGCTTAGGGCTACATCAACAGCAAACAAACCATAGAGATAGAACTTGAAACTGCTTTATTGTGTCAAGTTTCAAAGAGCTAGCACAAACCGTGTTTGATTTAGAGTTCCAAATACATGTATCCCTATAGGAGAAAACAGAGTGAAACCTCAAAATGAAACCGGTTACTGCCAACGAACGGTTTAACCTAGAAGAACGAAATTTGGCGAGCCAAGTGACATTGGTGTACTGATCATTACCTGAAAGTTTCATCAAGATTGGGTGAAAAAGTGTGTGCTGAGATTTCAGGGAACTCGTAGTTTTTTGGAAGCTTGGCAGGCCCTTTCCATAAAAGTGATTCTCGCCAGTCTCTGCTTAGGGCTACATCAACAGCAAACAAACCATAGAGATACAACTTGAAACTGCTTTATTGTGTCAAGTTTCAAAGAGCTAGCACAAACCGTGTTTGATTTAGAGTTCCAAATACATGTATCCCTATAGGAGAAAACAGAGTGAAACCTCAAAATGAAACCGGTTACTGCCAACGAACGGTTTAACCTAGAAGAACGAAATTTGGCGAGCCAAGTGGGATTGGTGTACTGATCATTACCTGAAAGTTTCATCAAGATTGGGTGGAAAAGTGTTTGCTGAGATTTCAGGCAACTCGTAGTTTTTTGGAAGCTTGGCAGGCCCTTTCTATGAAAGTGATTCTCGCCAGTCTCTGCTTAGGGCTACATCAACAGCAAACAAACCATAGAGATAGAACTTGAAACTGCTTTATTGTGTCAAGTTTCAAAGAGCTAGCACAAACCGTGTTTGATTTAGAGTTCCAAATACATGTATCCCTATACTGAAAAACAGAGTGAAACCTCAAAATGAAACCGGTTACTGCCAACGAACGGTTTAACATAGAAAAACGAAATTTGGCGAGCCAAGTGGGATTGGTGTACTGATCATTACCTGAAAGTATCATCAAGATTGGGTGAAAAAGTGTGTGCTGAGATTTCAGGCAACTCGTAGTTTTTTGGAAGCTTGGCAGCCCCTTTCCATGAAAGTGATTCTCGCCAGTCTCTGCTTAGGGCTACATCAACAGCAAACAAACCATAGAGATAGAACTTGAAACTGCTTTATTGTGTCAAGTTTCAAACAGCTAGCACAAACCGTGTTTGATTTAGAGTTCCAAATACATGTATCCCTATAGGAGAAACCAGAGTGAAACCTCAAAATGAAACCGGTTACTGCCAACGAACGGTTTAACCTAGAAGAACAAAATTTGGCAAGCCAAGTGGGATTGGTGTACTGATCATTACCTGAAAGTTTCATCAAGATTGGGTGAAAAAGTGTGTGCTGAGATTTCAAGCAACTCGTAGTTTTTTGGAAGCTTGGCAGGCCCTTTCCATGAAAGTGATTCTCGCCAGTCTCTGCTTAGGGCTACATCAACAGCAAACAAACCATAGAGATAGAACTTGAAACTGCTTTATTGTGTCAAGTTTCAAAGAGCTAGCACAAACCGTGTTTGATTTAGAGTTCCAAATACATGTATCCCTATAGGAGAAAACAGAGTGAAACCTCAAAATGAAACCGGTTACTGCCAACGAACGGTTTAACATAGAAGAACGAAATTTGGCGAGCCAAGTGGGATTGGTGTACTGATCATTACCTGAAAGTATCATCAAGATTGAGTGAAAAAGTGTGTGCTGAGATTTTAGGCAACTAGTAGTTTTTTGGAAGCTTGGCAGGCCCTTTCCATGAAAGTGATTCTCGCCAGTCTCTGCTTAGGGCTACATCAACAGCAAACAAACCATAGAGATAGAACTTGAATCTGCTTTATTGGGTCAAGTTTCAAAGAGCTAGCACAAACCGTGTTTGATTTAGAGTTCCAAATACATGTATCCCTATAGGAGAAAACAGAGTGAAACCTCAAAATGAAACCGGTTACTGCCAACGAACGGTTTAACCTAGAAGAACGAAATTTGGCGAGCCAAGTGACATTGGTGTACTGATCATTACCTGAAAGTTTCATCAAGATTGGGTGAAAAAGTGTGTGCTGAGATTTCAGGCAACTCGTAGTTTTTTGGAAGCTTGGCAGGCCCTTTCCATGAAAGTGATTCTCGCCAGTCTCTGCTTAGGGCTACATCAACAGCAAACAAACCATAGAGATAGAACTTGAAACTGCTTTATTGTGTCAAGTTTCAAAGAGCTAGCACAAACCGTGTTTGATTTAGAGTTCCAAATACATGTATCCCTATAGGAGAAAACAGAGTGAAACCTCAAAATGAAACCGGTTACTGCCAACGAACGGTTTAACCTAGAAGAACAAAATTTGGCAAGCCAAGTGGGATTGGTGTACTAATCATTACCTGAAAGTTTCATCAAGATTGGGTGAAAAAGTGTGTGCTGAGATTTCAAGCAACTCGTAGTTTTTTGGAAGCTTGGCAGGCCCTTTCCATGAAAGTGATTCTCGCCAGTCTCTGCTTAGGGCTACATCAACAGCAAACAAACCATAGAGATAGAACTTGAAACTGCTTTATTGTGTCAAGTTTCAAAGAGCTAGCACAAACCGTGTTTGATTTAGAGTTCCAAATACATGTATCCCTATAGGAGAAAACAGAGTGAAACCTCAAAATGAAACCGGTTACTGCCAACGAACGGTTTAACCTAGAAGAACAAAATTTGGCGAGCCAAGTGGGATTGGTGTACTGATCATTACCTGAAAGTTTCATCATGATTGGGTGAAAAAGTGTGTGCTGAGATTTCAGGCAACTCGTAGTTTTTTGGAAGCTTGGCAGGCCCTTTCCATGAAAGTGACTCTCGCCAGTCTCTGCTTAGGGCTACATCAACAGCAAACAAACCATAGAGATAGAACTTGAAACTGCTTTATTGTGTCAAGTTTCAAAGAGCTAGCACAAACCGTGTTTGATTTAGAGTTCCAAA
>NW_027525767.1:0-15757 GCF_052094955.1 Ictidomys tridecemlineatus
TGCACCAGCAATCTCCAAACTCTGGGCTCTCTGTAAGATCCTTTTGCACTCCAGTTTCCAAACTCTGCTCTCTGTAACATTTTTTCTCAACCCCAGTCTCAAACCTCTGTTCTTTGCAACATTTTTTCTGCTCCCCAGACTCCGAGATCTTCTCTCTATAAAAGTCCTTCTGTACCGCAGTCTCCAACCTCTGCTCTTTGTAACGATCCTTCTACACCCCAGTCTCTATCTCTGCTTTTTGTATCAATCAGTCTGAACCCCAGTCTCCAACCTCTGTTTTCTGTTTCTACCCTTCTGCACCTCAGTCTCCAAACGGTGCTCTATGTAAGAGTCCTTCTGCACCCCAGTCTCCAACCTCTGCTCTCGGAAACAGACCTATACCGCATTCTCCAACCTCTGCTCACTGTAATGGTCCTTCTGCAGGCCAATTTCGAAACTCTGCTTTCTGTAACAGTCCTTCTGCACCTGAGTCTCCAAACTCTTCTCTCTGTAACAGTCCTTCTACACCTCAGTCTCCTACATCTGCTCTCTGTAACAATCCACCTGAACGTCAGTCTCCAACCTCTGCTCTCTGTAAAATCCTTCAAGAACGCAGTCTCCAAACACTGCTCTGTATACCAGTCCTTCTGCAACCAAGTATCCAACCTCTTCTCTCTGTAAATGGCCTTCTGCACGCCAGTCTCCAAACTCTGCTCTCTGCAACGATCCTTCTGCACCCCAGTCTCCAAACTCTGCTTTCTGCAATGATCCTACTGCACCCCAATCTCCAAACTCTGATTTCTACAATAGTCCTTCTGCACCTCAGTCTCCAAACTCTGCTCTCTGTAACATCCTTCTTCACCCCAGTATCCAACCTCTGCTCTCTGCAACAGTCCTTCTGCATCCAAGTCTCCAACCTCTGCTCTCTGTAACAGGACTTCAGCACCTCAATCTCCAACCTCCGCTCTCTGCAACAGTCCTTCTGCAGCCCAGTCTCCAAGCTCTGCTTTCAGTAACAGTCCTTCTGCACCCCACTGTCTATTTTGTGCTCTCTGCAACAGTCCTTCATCACCCTAGTCTTCAACCTCTACTCTCTGTAACACTCACTCTGCACTTCACTCTCCAACCTCTGCTCTCTGTAGGATTTTTCTAAAGCCAAGTCTATAAAATCTGCCCTCTGTAACAGTCCTTCTTCACACCAGTCTCCAACCTCTGCTCTCTGCAACCATCCTTCTTAACCCCAGTCTCCAACGCTCCTCTCTGCGACAGTCCATCTGCACCCCAGTCTCCAACAACTGCTCTCTGCAAAAGTCCTTCTGCACCTCAGTCTGAAAACTCTGATGTCTTATAAGAACTTTCTGCACCCCAGTTTCCTACCTCTGCTGCCTGTAACAGTTCTTCTGCACCTCATTCTCCCAACTCTGCTCTCTGTAAAATTTTTCTGAAACCCAGTCTTTAAAATCTGCACTATGTAACCGTCCTTCTGCACAACAGTCTCCAACCTGTGCTCTCTGTAACAGGACTTCTGCAACCCAGTCTCAAAAATCTGCTCTCTGTAACAGGCGTTCTGCACCAGAGTCTCCAAAATCTTCTCTCTGAAATGATTATTTTCCATACCAGTCTCCAACCTCTGCTCTCTGCAACAGTCCTTTTGCACCACAGTCTCCAACCTCTGTGCTCTGTAAGATCCATCTGAACCCCACTCTCCAAACTCTGATCTCTGTAACAGTCCTTCTGCACCCCAGTCTCCAACCTCTACTCTCTGTAACAGTCCTTCTGAACCTCAGTCTAAAACCTCTGCTCACTTAAAGAGTCCTTCTGTACCACATTTTCCTAACTCTGCTCTCTACAACAGTCTTTCTGCACTGCAGTCTCCAACATCTGCTCTCTGCAACAGTACTTCTAAACTCCAGTTTCCAAACTCTGCTTCCTGCAATGATCCTTCTGGACCCAAGTCTCCAATGTCTGCTCTCTGCAGAGTCCTTCTGCACCAGAGTCTCCAACCTTTGATCTCTGTAACAATCCTTCTGCACCTCAGTCTCCAAACTCTGTTCTCTGCAATGGTCCTTCTGCAAATCAGTCTCCAACCTCTACTCTCTGTAACAGTCCTTCTGCACCTCAGTCTGCAACCACTGCTCTCTCTAAGATTCTTCTGCAACCCAGTCTCCAAACTCTGCTCTATGTAACAGTGCTTCTGAACACCAGTCTCCAAACTCTGCTCTCTGCAGAGTCCTTCTTCACCAAAGTCTCCAACCTATGCTGTCTGCAACAGTCTTTCTGCACCCCAGTCTCCAACGTCTGCTCGCTGAAACAGTCCTTCTGCCCCTCACTCTTAAAACTCTGCTCTCAGCAAAGACCCTTCTGCATTCCAGTCTCATACTTCTGCTCTCTGTAAAAGTCATTTGCACCTTATTCTCCTAACTCTGCTCTCTGTAAGATCCTTCTACAACCCAGTCTTTAAACCCTGTACTCTGTAAAAGTCCTTCTGCACAACAGTCTTCAACCTCTGCTCTCTGTAACAGTCTTTCTGCACCCCAGTCTCCAACATATGCTCTCTGCAACATTCCTTCTGTAGCACAGCTTCCAACATGTGCTGTCTGCAACAGTCCTTCTGCAGACCAGTCTCCAACCTCTGCTTTCTGCTACAGTCCTTCTGCAGCCCAATCTCCAACGTCTGCTCTCTGCAACAGTTCTTCTGCACCTCAGTCTCCTACCTCTGTTCTCTGTAACAATCCTTCCGGACTCCACTCTCCAACCTCTGCTCTCTTCAACAGTTCTTCTGTACTCCAGTCTCCAAACTCTGCTCTCTGAAACCGTACTTCTGCACCCCAGTCCTCAAACTCTTCTCTCTGCAACAATCCTTCTGCACCTTAGTCTCCAACATCTGCTTTCTAGAAGAGTCCTTCTGCATCACAGTCCCAACCTCTGCTCTCTGTAAGATCCTTGTGCACTCCATTTTCCAAACTCTGCTCTCTGTAACATTCCTTCTCTAAACCAGTCTTTAACCTCTGCTTTCTGCAAGTGTCCTGGAGAACCCAAGTCTCCAACCTCTGTCCTCTGCAGCAGTCCTTCTGCTCCCCAGTCTTCAACATCTGTTTTCTGTAACAGTTTTTCGGCCACCCAGTCTCCAAACTACGCTTTCTGTATCAGTCCTTCTGAACACCAGTCTCAAAACTCTGCTCTCTGTGTCTATCCTTCTGCACCTCAGTCTCCAACCTGTGCTCTCTGTAATATTCCTTATACACCCGAGTCTCCAACCTCTGCTCTCTGTAACAGTTTTTCTATACCGCACTCTCCAAACTCTGGTCTTTGTAACGGTTCTTCTGCATCCCATTTTCCAACCTCTGCTTTTTTTAACAGTCCTTCTGCACCTCAGTCTCCAAACTCTGCTCTTTCTAACAGTACTTTTACACCTCAGACTCCAACCTCTGCTCACTGTAACAGTCCTTCTGCACCTCAGTCTGACACCTCTTCTCTTTGCATGGTCCTTCTGCACCTCAGTCTCCAAACACTGTTCTCTGTAACAGTCCACCTGCACCTCAGTCTCCAAAATCTTCTCTCCGAAAAATCCTTCAGAAACCCAGTCTCCAAACTCTGCTCTCTATAACAGTCTTTCTGCACCCCAGTCTCCAAACTCTCCTTTCTCTAACAGGCCTTCTGGACGCCAGTCTCCCAACTCTGCTCTCTGTAGCAGGCCTTCTGCACCCCAGTCTCCAAACTCTGCTCTTTCTAACAGTACTTCTACACCTCAGACTTCAACCTCTGATCTCTGCAACATCCATCTGCACCTCAGTCTCCAAATTCTGCTCTCGGTAAGATGCTTCTACACCCCTGTATCCAACCTCTGCTCTCTGTAACAGTCCTTCTGCATCCGAATCTCCAACCTCTGCTCTCTGTAACAGGACTTCCACATCTCAGTTTCAAACCTCTGCTCTCTGCAACAGTCCTTTTCCACCCTTGTCTCAAACCTCTGCTCTCTGCAACAGTCCTACTTCACACTAGTTACCAACATCTGCTCTCTGCAACAGTCCTTCTGCACCTCAGTCGTAAAACTCTGCTCTCTGCAAAGACCCTTCTTCAACCCAGTCTTTAAACTCTGCACTTTGTACCTGTCTTTCCACACAACAATCTCCAACTTCTGCTCTCTGTAACAGGACTTCTGATACCCAGTCTCCAACCTCTGCTTTCTGTAACAGGCCTTCTGCACCCAAGTCTCCAACCTTTTCTTTCTGCAACGATTCTTCTCCACCCAAGTCTCCAACATCTGCTCTCTGCAACTGTCCTTTTGCACCCCAGTCTGAAAACTCTCCTCTCTGTAACATCCATCTGAACCCCAGTGTCCAAACTCTGCTCTGTGTAAGAGTCCTTCTGCAACCCAGTCTCCAAACGCTGCTCTCTGTAGAAGTCCTTCCGCACCTCAGTCTCCAAACCCTGCTCTCTGTAAAAATCCTTCTGCACCCCAGTCTCTAAAATCTGCTCTCTGCTACAGTCCTTATGCACCCCAGTCTCCAAACTCTGCTCTCTGCAACGAACCTTCTGGACCCCAGTCTCCAACGTCTGCTCTCTGCAACAGTCCTTCTGCAATACAGTCTCCAACCTCTGCTCTGTGTAAGATCCTTCTGCACTCCAGTTTTCAACTCTGCTCTCTGTAAAATTTCTTCTCCACCTCAGTTTCAGTCTCAAACCTCTGTACTCTGCAACAGTCCTTCTGCTCCCCCGTCTCCGAGATCTGCTGTCTGTAAGAGACCTTATGTACCGCAGTTTCCAACCTCTGTTCTCTGTAAGTGTCCTTCTGCAACCCAGTCTCCAAACTCTGCTTTTTGAATCAGTCCTTCTGAACCCCAGTCTCCAAACTCTGCTCTTTGTATCTATCCTTCTGCACCTCAGTCTTCAACCTGTGCTTTCTGTAACAGTCCTTCTGCACCCCAGTTTCCAACCTCTGCTCTCTGTAACAATCCTTCTATACCGCAGTCTAAAAACTCTGCTCTCTGTAACGGTCCTTCTGTACCCCAATTTCCAACCTATGCTTTTTGTAACAGTCCTTCTGCACGTCAGTCTCTAAACTCTGCTCTCTGTAACAGTCCTTCTACACCTCAGTCTCCAACCTCTCCTCTCTGTAACAGTACTTCTGCACCTCAGTCTGAAACCTTTGCTCTCCACGATTCTTCTGCACCCCAGTCTCCAACCACTGCTCACTGTAACAGTCCACCTGCACCTCAGTCTCCAACATCTGCTCTCGATAAGTTCTTTCAGCAAACCAGTCTCCAAACTCTGCTCTCTGTAACAGTTTTTCTGCACCCCAATCTCAAACCTCTCCTCTCTGTAACAGGCCTTCTGCACTTCAGTCTAAAAACTCTGCTCTCTATAGCAGGCCTTCTGCAACACACTCTCCATCCTCTGCTCTCTGCAACGATCCTTCTGCACCCCAGTCTCCAAACTTTGTTCTCTGCAATGATACTACTACACCGCAGGCTCCAACCTCTGATCTCTGCAACAGTCCTTCTGCACCTCAGTTTCTAACTTCTGCTCTCTGTAAGATCCTTCTGCACCCCTGTCTCCAAGCTCTGCAATTTGCAACGATCCTTCTGCACCCCAGTCTCCAACCTCTGTTCTATGTAACAGGACTTCTGGACGTCAGTCTCCAACCTCTTCTCTCTGCAACAGTCCTTTGCACCCCAGTCTCTAACTTCTGCTCTAAGTGTCCTTCTGCACCTTAGTCTCTAACCTCTGCTCTCTGCAACAGTCCTTCTTCACCCCAGTCTTCAACCTCTGCTCTCTGCAATAGTCCTTCTGCACTTCAGTTTCCAACCTCTGATCTCTGCAAGAGTCCTTCTGCACCACAGTCTCAAAACTCTGCTCTCTGTAACAATCCTTCTGCACCTCAGTCTGCAAACTCTGTTCTTTACAACGGTTCTTCTGCACCTCAGTCTCCAACCTCTACTCTCTGTAACAGTCCTTCTGCACTTCAGTCTCCAACCTCTGCTCTCTGTGGTATCCTTCGCCAACCCAGTCTCCCAACTCTGCTCTCTGTAACATTCCTTCTGCACACCAGTCTTCAATCTCTTCTCTCAGCCACGATCATTCTTAACCCCATTCTCCAACATATGCTCTCTGCAACAGTCCTTCTACAACCCAGTCTCTAACATCTGGTCTATGCAACAGTCCTTCTGCACCAAAGTCTGAAAACTCTGCTGCCTGAAATGAATCTCCTGCACCCCAGTCTCCTACCTCTGTTGTCTGTTACAATCTTTCTGCACCTCTGTCTCCATCATCGGCTCCCTGTAAGATCCATCTGAACCCCAGTCTCCAACATCTACTCTCTGTAACAGTCCTTCTGCACCTCAGTCTCCAACCTCTGCTCTTTGAAACAGCCTTCTGCACCCCAGTCTGCAAACTCTGTTCTCTGCAACGATCTTTCTGGAACCCAGTCTCCAACCTCTGCTCTCTGCAACAGTCCTACTTCACCACAGTCTCCAACCTCTGCTCTCTGTAACATCTTTCTGCACTCCAGTTTCCAAATTCTGCTCTTTCTAACATTCCTTCTCCACTCTAGTCGCCAACCTCTGCTTTCTGCAAGGGTCCTGCGGCACCCTAGTCTCCAAACTCTGTCCTCTGAAACAGTCCTTCTGCACCCCAGTCTTCAATATCTGCTCTCTGTAACAGTCTTTCTGTACCACATTCAAAATCTCTGCTCTATGTAACGGTCCTTCTGTACCCCAGTCTCCAACCACTGCTTTCTGAATCAGTCTTTCTGAACCCCAGTCTCCAATCTCTGCTCTCTGTGTCTATCCTTCTTAACCTATGTCTCCAACCTGTGCTTTCTGTAACAGTCCTTCTGCACCCAAGTCTCCCAGCTCTGCTCTCTGTAACAGTCCTTCTATACCATATTCTTCAACCTCTGCTCTCTGTAACGGTCCTTCTGCACCCCAGTCTCCAACCTCTGCTTTCTACAACAGTCCTTCTGGACCCTAGTTACCAACATATGCTCTCTGCAACAGACCTTCTGCACGCCAGTCTCCAACATCTGCTCTCTGCAATAGTCATACTGCACATCAGTCTAAAAACTCTGCTCTCTGCAACGACCCTTCTGCACCCCAGTCTCCTACCTCTGCTCTCTGTAACAGTCGTTCTGTACCTCAATCTTCCAACTCTGCCCTCTGTTTGATCCTTCTGCAACACAGTCGTTGAACTCTGCACTCTTTAACAGTACTTCTGTACAACAGTCTTCAACCTTTGCTCTCTGTAAAAGGACTTCTGCAACACAGTCTTCAACCTCTGCTTTCTGTGTCCGTCCTTCTGCACCTGAGTCTCAAACATCTGCTCTCTGCAAAAGTCTTTCTGCACCCCATTCTCCAACTTCTGCTCTCTGCTACAGTACTTCTGAATAAAACTGTCCAACCTCTGCTCTCTGAAAAACTCTTTGTGTACCCTAGTTTCCAACCTCTGCTCTCTGCAACAGTCCTTCTGTACTGCAGTCTCCAACTTCTGCTCTCTGCAATGAACCTTCTGCACCCCAGTCTCCAACATCTGCTCTCTGCAAGTCTTTCTGCACCTCAGTCTGAAAATTTTGCTCTCTCCAACAATCCTTCTGCACCCCAGACTTCAACATCTGCTCTCTGTGACAGTCCTTCTGCACCTCAGTCTCCAAACAATGCTCTATGTAAGATCCTTCTGCAACACAGTCTCCAAAATTTGCTCCCTGTAACAGTCCTTCTGCACCTCAGTCTCCAACCTCTGCTCTGTTTAACAGTCGATCTACAGCTAAGCCTGAAACCTCTTCTCTCTGCAAGATCCATCAGAACCCCAGTCTCCAACCACTGCTCTCTGTAACATTCCTCCTGCACCTCAGTCTCCAAACTCTGCTCTCTGTAAGATACTTCTGCCACCCAGTCTCCTAACACTGCTCACTATAATACTCCTTCTGCACCCCAGTCTTCAACCTCCGCTCTTTTTAACAGGCCTTCTGCACTCCGGTCTCTAAACTCTTCTCTCTGCAAAGATCATTCTACACCTCAGTCTCCAACATCTGCTCTCTCTAAGATCCTTCTGCAACCCAGTCTCCCAACTCTGCCCTCTCTAACAGTCCTTCTGCACCACTTCACCCAACTCTCCTCTACGTAACAGGCCTTCTGCACCCCAGTATCTAAAGTCTGTTCTCTATAACAAGCCTTCTGCACCCCAGTCTCCAACCTCTGCTCTCTGCAACAGTCCTTCTGCACCCCAGTCTCAAACCTGTGGTGTCTGCCACAGTTCTTCTTCACCTCAATCTTAAAACGCTGTTCTCTGATACGATCCTTTTGCACCTCAGTCTCCAAATACTACTCTCCGTAACAGGCCTTCTGCACCCCAGTCTCAAACCTCTGCTCTCTGAAACAGTCCTTCTGCACGCCAGTGTGCAACCTCTGCTCTCTGTAAGGGTCATTCTGCTCCCAGTCTCACACCTCTGCTTTCTGTATCATAATTCTTCACCCCAGTCTTTAACTTCTGCTCTGTGAAACAGTCCTTCATCACCTCAGTATCCAACCTCTGCTTTCTGTAACAGTCTTTCTACACCCCAGTCTCCAAACTCTGCTTTCTGCAACATTCCTTCTGCACCCCAATCTCCAACCTGTGCTCTCTGTAACAGTCCTTCTGCACCGCAGTCTCCCACCTCTTCTCTCTGTAACGATCCTTCTGCAACCCAGTCTCCACCTCTGCTCTTTTCAACGATTCTTCTGCAACTCAGTCTCCAACTTCTGCTCTCTGCAACGATCCTCCTGCACCCAGGTCTCCAACCTCTGCTCTTTGTAACTGTTTTTTTGCAACTCAGAATTCAACTTCTGCTCTCTGCAACCGTCCTTCTGCACCCCTGTCTTCAACCTCTGCTCTCTGCAACGATCCTAATGCACCCCAGTCTCCAACATCTGCTCTCTGTAACAGTCCTTCTGCCCCCAGTCTCCAACGTCTCCTCTCCTTAATACTTCTTCTGCACTGCAGTCTCCAACATCTGTTCTCTCTAAGTTCGTTCTGCACCCCAGTTTCCAAACTCTTCTCTCTGTAACATTCCTTCTCCAACCCAGTCTACAACCTCTGCTTTCTTCAACGGTCTTGCTGCAACCCAGTCTCCAACATCTGTTCTCTGCATCATTCCTTCTACTCCCCAGTCTCCAACCTCTTCTCTCTGTAACAGTCCTTCTGTACTGCTGTCTCCAACCTCTGCTCTCCTAAATGGTCCTTTTGCACCCCAGTCTCAAACCTCTGCTTTCTGTATAAGTCTTTCTGAACCACAGTTTCCAACCTCTGCTCTCTATAACAGTCCTTCTGCACCTCTGTCTCCAAACTCTGAACTCCTCAACCTTACTTCTGCACCTTATTCTCTAACATCTGCTCTCTGTATTAGTCCTTCTGCATCCTATTCTCTAACCTCTGCTCTCTTCAACAGTCCTTCTGTACCACAGTCTCCAATCTCTACTCTCTGTAATGGTCCTTCTGCACCCTAGCCTCAACATCTGCTTTCTGTATCAGGAATTCTGCACCCCAGTCTTCAAACTTTGCTCTCTGTAACATTCTTTCTACACCTCAGTCTCCAACCTCTACTCTCTGCAACAGTGCTTCTGAACCCCAGTCTCTAACATCTGCACTCTGAAACAGTTCTTCTATAAACCATTTTTAAACCTCTGCTCTCTCTAACAGTCCTCCTTTATTGCAGTCTCCGATCTCTGCTCTCTGCAACGGTCCTTCTGAACCCCAGTCTCCAACCTCTGCTTTCTGTATCAGTCTTTCTGAACACCAGTCTCCAACCTCTGCTCACTGTAACAGTCCTTCTTCAATTCAGTCTCCAAATTCTACTCTCTGCAAGAGTCCTTCTGCTCCCAAGTCTCCAACACCTGCTCTCTGCAACAGTACTTCTTTACCTCATTCTCCAAAATCTGCTATCTGCAACAGTCCCTCTGCACCCCATTCTCCAACCTCTGCTCTCTGTAACAATCCTTCTGCACCTTTGTCTCCAACTCTGCTTTCTGTAATGGTCGTTCTGCACTTTATTCTCCAACCTCTACTCTCTGTAACAGTCCTTCTCCACCTCAGTATCCAACATCTGCTCTCTGTAAGATCCTTCTGCAACCCAGTCTCAAAACTCTGCCCTCTGTAACAGTCGTTCTGCATCCCTTGACCAAACTCTTCTCTGTAACAGGCCTTCTGCACCGCAGTCTAAACTCTGTTCTCTGTAACAGTCTTTCTGCACCCCAGTCTCAAGACTCTGCTCTATACAAAGATCCTTCTGCACCTCAGTCTCCAACATCTGTAATCTCCAACAGTCCTTCTGCACCTAAGTGTGAAACCTCGGTTCCCTGCAACGATTTTTCTGCACCCCTGTCTCCAACATCTGCTCTCTGTAAGATCCTTCTGCAACCCTGTCTACAAACTCTGCTCTCTGTAACAGTCCTTCTGCACCCCAGTCTTCAACCTCTGCTCTCTGTCACAGTCTTTCTAAACCCCAGTTTCCGACCTCTGCTCTCTGCAACTGTCCTTCTGCACCCCAGTATCCAACTTCTGTTCTCTGTAACAATCCTTCTGCACCTCAGTTCCCAAACACTGACCTCTGCAATGGACCTACTGTACCCCAATCTATAGCCTCTGCTCTCTGCAACGATCCTTTTGCCCCCCAGTCTCAAACCTCTGCTCTCTGCAAAAGTTCTGCACCCCAGTCTCCAACATCTGCTCTCTGCCACAGTCCTTCTGTACATCAGTGTGAAAACTCTGCTCTCTGCAAGGATCCTTGTGCAACACAGTCTCTAAACTCTGCTTTCTAAAACAGTTATTCTGCAACTCAGTCTCCAACCTCTGCTCTGTGTAACAGTTTTTCTGCACCCGAGTCTCCAAACTCTGCTCTCTGTAAGATTCTTCTACACCCCAGTTTCCTAACTCTGCTTTCTGTAACATTCCTTTTTCACCCCAGTCTCCAACCTCTGCTCTCTGCAATGGTCCTTGTGCACGAAAGTCTCCAAACTCTGTTCTCGGCAACAGTCCTTCTGCACCCCAGTCTCCAAACTCTGCTCTGGGTATCATTTCTTCTGCACCTGTCTCCAACCTCTGCTTTATGTAAGATCATTCTGCAACCCAGTCTCCAAACTCTGCTCTCTGTAATAGTACTTTTACAACCCAGTCTCTTACCTCTGCTCTGTGCAACAGTTTGTCTGCATCGCAGTCTCCAACCTCTTCTCTCTGAAAGATCTTTCTGCACCCCAGTCTCCAAACTCTGATCTCCGTAACAGTCCTGCTTCACCCCAGTCTTTAACCTCTGCTCACTGTAACAATCCTTCTGCACCTCAGTCTCCAACATCTGCTCTCTGCAACGGTCCTTCTGCACCCATTCTCCAACCTCTGTTGTCTGCAAGAGTCCTTCAGGATATCAGTCTCCAACCTCTACTTCATGCAAAACACTTCTGCACCCCTGTCTCCAACCATTGCTCTCAGTAACATTTCTTCTGCACCTCAGTCTCCAACCTCTACTCTATGTAAGATCCTTCTACCACCCAGTCTCCAATCTATGCTCTCTGTAACAGTCCTTCTGCACCCCAGTCTCCAACCTCTGCTCTGTGCAACAGTACCTCTGTACCCCACTCTTCAACCTCTGCTCTCTGTAAGATCCTTCTGCACCGCAATCTCCAACTCTGATCTCTGTAACAGTCCTTTTTCACCCCAGTCTCCAACCTCTGCTCCCTGCAACAATCCTTCTGCACCCCAGTATCCGACTTCAGCTCTCTGCAACAGTTCTTCTGCACCCCAGTGTTTAAAATTTACTCTCTGAAACAGTCCTTCTTCATCCCATTCTCCAACCTCTGCACTCTGCAACAGTCCTTCTGTACCCTGGTCTAAAATCTCTGCTCTCTGGAACAGTCCTTCTGTATTGCAGTCTCCAACCTCTGCTTTCTGAAAGATTCATTCAGGACCCAAGTCTCCAACCTCTGCTTTTTGTATCAGTCCTTCTGCACCCCAGTCTCAAACCTCATCTCTCTGTAACAGTCCTTCTGCATCTCAGTCTTTAACATCTGCTCTCTATAACACTCCTTCTGCACCCCAGTCTCCAAACTCTGCTCTCTGCAACAGTACTTCTACACTCCAGTCTTAAACGTCTACTCTATGTAACAGTCACTGTGCAACCCAGTTTCCAATCTCTTATTTCTGCAAAGATCCTTCTGCATCCCAGTCTCCAACCTCTTCTCTCTGCAATAATCCTACTGCACCCCAGGCGCAAACCTCTGCTCTCTGTAACAATATTTCTGCACCATATTCTCCAACCTCTGCTCTCTGTTACAGTCTTGGTATACCGCAGTCTCCAACCTCTGCTCTCTGTAACGGTCCCTCTGCACCCCAATTTCCAACCTCTGCTTTCTGTAACAGTCCTTCTGCACCTGAGTCATAAAACTCTGCTCTCTGTAACCGTCCTTCTTCACCTCAGTCTCCATCCTCTGCTTTCTGTAACAGTCCTTCTGCACCTCAGTCTGTAACCTCTGCTCTCTGCTCGATCTTTCTGAACCCCAGTCTCCAACCACTGCTCTCTGTAACTGTTGTCCTGCACCTAAGTAACCAACCTCTGCTCTCTGTAAGATCCTTCTGCAACCTAGCCTCAAAACTCCGCTCTCTATAACAGTCCTTCTGAAACCCAATCTCCAACCTCTGCTCTCTTTAATGGTCCTTCTGCACCCCAGGCTCCCACCTCAGCTTTCTGTATCATAATTCTTAACCCCAATCTCCAATGCCTTCTCTGTGTAACAGTCCTTCTACATATCAGTCTCCAACCTCTGCTTTCTGCAACATTCCTTCTTCACCCCAGGCTTTAAACTGTTCTCTCTGTAACAGTTCTTCTGCACCCCAGACTCCCACCTCTGCTCTCTGTAACGATCCTTCTGCAGCCCAGTCTCCACCTCTGCTCTCTGCAATGATTCTTCTGCAACTCCATCTCCAACTTCTGCTGTCTTTAATGATCCTTCTGCACCTCACTCTTCAAAGTCTGCTCTCTATTAACAGTTTTTCTGCACCTCATTCTCCAACCTCTGCTCTCTGCAACCGTCCTTCTGCACCCCAGTCTTTATCCTCTGCTCTCTGCAACGATCCTTCTGCACCCCAGTCTCCATCCTCTGTTCTCTGTAAGGTTCTTCTGCATCCCAGTTTCCAAACTCTGCTCTCTGTAACATTCCTTCTCCAACCCAGTCTCCAACCTCTGCTTTCTTCAACGGTCCTGCTAAAACCCAGTCTCAAAACTCTGTTCTCTGAAACAGTCCTTCTGCTCCCCAATTTCCAATCTCTGCTCTCTGTAACAGTCATATTGTACCGCAGTCTCCAACTTCTGCACTCTGTAATGGTCCTTCTGCACCCTAGTCTCCAACCTCTGCTTTCTGTATCAGTCCTTCTGCACCACAGTCTCCAAACTCTGCTCTCTGTTACAGTCCTTTTGCACCTCAGTCTCCTAACTCTGCTTTCTGTAAGATCCTTCTGCAACCAAGTGATAAAATTCTGCTCTCTGTAACAGTCCTTCTGCACACCAGTCTCCAACCTCTGCTCTCTGCAACGATCCTTCTTCACCCCAGTCTCCAACCTCTGCTCTCTGCAACAGTCATTCTGAAACTCAGTCTCCAACATCTGCTCTCTGCAAGAGTCCTTCTGCACCTCAGTCTAAAAACTCTGCTCTCTGCAACGATCCTTGTGCACCCCAGTCTCCAAACTCTGCTTTCTGTAACAGTCCTTCTGCACCTCAGTCTCCAACTTCTGCTCTCTGCAACAGTTCTTCTGCACCCCAGTCTTTAACATCTACTCTCTGAAACAGTCCTTCTACACCCCTGTCCAAATGCAGAAGAATGAGACCTGAACTATCGCTCACCCTGCAAAAAATTAACTCAAAATGAATTAAAGACCCTGGCACTAGACAAAAAATTATACAGTTTCTAGGAAAAAACAAAGTCAATACTCCAACCTACAGGCAGAGGCAATGACTTTCTCAATAGGATGCCGAAGCCCAGGAGATAACACGAAAAGTTAGCTAATAGGATGGCATCAAATTAAGAAGGTTCTGCAAAGCAAAAAAGACAATTAGAATATGAAGAGAGAACCTACGGAAAGGGAGAAAATATTTATGAGGTGCTCTTCTAAAAGAGGATGAATATTCAGAATATTAATAAAGAACTCAAAAAAACTTAACATCAAACCCACAATTATTAAATAACCCAATTATCAAATACCCAATTACCAAATGGGAAACTAAATGAACTAAACAGACACGTCTTAGAAAAAAATATGTGAGTGGCTAACAAATATATGAAAATACTTGCAAGTCAAGACTACCCTGAGATTTCATCTCACTTCAGTGACAAAGGCAACCACCAAGAATACAAACAGAAACCAGTGTGACAAGGAGAGAACTGGAGAGAAAGGAGCACTCTCACCCTGTTGGTGGGCATGTAAATCAGCAAAACCACCACGGAAATCGGGATGGAGGCTCCTCAGGAGTAGCATGGACCACCCTGCGACCCAGCTCTACCTCTGCTTGGTATTTATCACAGCGGATCCAAGTCATCATACTATAATGACAAATACCTTGCCATGAACCAGCCGAGGTGACATCAGTGGACGAATGGATAAAGAACATCTGGTATATGCACACTGGAATTTCATTCAGCCATAAAGAAGAACGAATTATGTCATGCTGGAAGATGGATGGATCTTCAGAACAGTAAGGGAAATAAAAACTCAGAAAGTTAAGGGCGTATATTTTTCCTCTGTAAAAGCTAGAGGGGGAAAAGGAAGGAAAGTTGGGAAGGTTGTCTCATCATGAAAGTTGAAGGAAGATCAGTAGAGTCAAGGCAACCATTGGAGGAGGTGAGGAAAAGGGAAATATTGGAATGATATTGGCCAAAGTTCAGGTTATTTTGTGTGCATGTTCAAATATGTGTCAGCAAATCCCACCATTATGGACCACTACAATGCACCAATGAAGTGTGAAAAGAAGAGTTTCACATTACATGGGACAGGCACTATTCTAGGAGGGTGCCCATTTTTTCCCATGTATAAATACCACGATCATTTACCACTGTCAAAAATCTCTACAGATTCAAATGTTCTGAATCACTGCTCCACCACATGGCCTCTTATACTGCAGGGTCCCCTTATCTCACTGAAATCAGGGAGCCCGTTTCAACGATGCCATCTGTTAATGCCTTCCCAGGCTGCCGAGGACAGCGGCTGCGGGTTTCACAAGGATCTGGTGCTGCCTTCTGAACGCATGTCCACGAGGCCTTGGTGAAGGCTGGTGCTCCAGGCCCTCTTCCAGATCCAGCTGTGAGGCCAGGGAAGGGGTCACATAACCACGCCATCCAACCTTATTTATTTCTGATCACCATCCTCTCCATTATTCCAGGATCATATTGGTCATTGAACTTAAGCAAACACTGAGTCACTAGTATCACCAAAGAGAGTCTAATAGCCACTCCCTGTGGCTCAGGAAAATCCTTGGCCCTAACCATCTGGTGAATACGTGCCTGTGACTGCATTCAAGATGATCCAGCAATATGTCCTGACTTCTTTGGTCTAGAAGACTCAAACCAAATTATCATATATATTCTAAGGCCCTATTAACAAATACAGTAAACATTTACCTTTTATTTTGGTGTGACCTTATACTCTCCTGGCATATTTTATACTCTTACCTGAGGCATTCTAGGATCAGAACCCCAATTAAGAGTCTGGTGACAATGTGGGAAGAGGATGAGGCATCTTAAAGATAATTGGCCTGGGGATGTGGCAC
>NW_027525768.1:0-15757 GCF_052094955.1 Ictidomys tridecemlineatus
AGGACTTTTGCAGAAAGCAGAGGTTGGAGACTGAGGTGCAGAAACACTGTTAAAGAGAGCAGATATTGGAGACTGGGGTGCAGAATGTGTTTCAGTGAGCAGAGTTTTTGTACTAAGTTTAAAAGAGTCTTACAGAAAGCAGAGGTTGGAGACTGATGTACTGAAGGACTGTTACAGAGAGTAGAGTTTGAAGACTCGGGTGCAGAAGGATTGTTGCAGAGAGCAGAGTTTTCAGACTGAGGTACAGAAGAACTGTTGCAGAGGTTGGAGATTGAGGTGCAGAAGGACTTTTGCAGAAAGCAGAGGTTGGAGACTGAGGTGCAGAAAGACTGTTAAAGAGAGCAGATATTGGAAACTGGGGTGCAGAAGGACTTATAGAGAAAGCAGATGTTGGAGACTGGGGTGCAGAAGGACGGATAAAGAAAGCAGAGGTTGGAGACTCCGGTACATAGGGACTGGTATAGAGAGCAGAGGTTATACACTGTTATGCAGAACGACTGTTGCAGAGAACAGAGTTTGGATACTGGGGTGCAGAAGGACTATTGCAGAGAGCAGAGGTTGGAGACTGGGGTCACAAGCATCTTTCCAGAGAGTAGCTGTTGAAAACTGGGTGAAGAATTCCTCTTACAGAGAGCAGTGGTTGGAGACTGGGGTGCAGAAGGCCTGTTACAGAGAGCAGAGATTGGAGACTGGGGTGCAGAATGTATTTCAATGAGTAGAGTATGTGGACTAAGTTTAAAAGGGTCTTACAGAAAGCAGAGCTTGGAGACTGATGTACAGAAGGACTGTTACAGAGAGTAGAGTTTGAAGACTGGGGTGCAGAAGGATTGTTGTCGAGAGCAGAGTTTTCAGACTGAGGTACAGAAGAACTTTTGCAGAGAAAAGATGTTGGAGACTGGGTGCACAAGGACTGTTGCAGTGAGCAGAGGTTGGAGACAGGATGCAGAAGGATTGTTGCAGAGAGCAGAGGTTGAAGACTGGGGTGAAAAAGGACAGATACTGAGAGCAGATGTTGGAAACTGGGGTGAAGAAAGCCTAGTACAAAGAGCAGAGTTTGGAGACTGGGGTGCAAGAGGACTGTTACAGAGAGCAGAGTTTGGAGACTGGGTTGCAGAAGGATCTTACAGAGAGCAGAGGTTGGAGACTGAGGTGCACAAGCACTGTTACAAAGAGTAGAGTTTGGAGACTGAGGCGCAGAAGGATCATTACAGAGAGCAGAGCTTGGAGACTGAGGTGCAGAAGAATTGATACAGAGAGCAGAGGTTGGAGACTGGGGTGCAGAAGGACTATTGCAGAGAGCAGAGGTTTTAGACTGGCGTGTAGAAGAACTGTTGCAGAGAGTAGAGGTAGGAGATTGGGGTGCAGAAGTACTGTAGCAGAGAGCAGAGGTTGGAGACTAAGGTGAAGAAGGACGGTTACACATAACAGTGTTTGGAGACTCAGGTGCAGAAGGGCCCTTACAGAGAGCAGTGGTTGGAAACTGCAGTACAGAAGAACTGTTACACAGAACAGATGTTGGGAACTGGTGTGGAGAAGAACTGTTGCAGAGAGTAGATGTTGGAGATTCTGGCGTAGAAGGACTGATGCAGAAAACAGAGTTTGGAGACTGGGGTGCAGAAAGAACTTTGAAGAGAGCAGAGGTTGGAGACTCGGGTGCAGAAAGATCTTACAGTGAGAAAAGGTTGGAGTCTGGAGTGCAGAAGGACTGTGGCAGAGAGCAGAGGTTGGAGACTGAGGTGCAGAAGGACTGTTACAGAGAGCAGATTTTGGACACTGTGGTGCAGGACTGATACAGAAAACAGATGTTGGAGACTGGGGTGCAGAATGATTGTTGTAGACAGCAGAGGTTGGAGACTGGGTTGAAGAAAGACTGTTGCATAGAGCAGAGGTTGGAGACTGGTGTGCAGAAGGACTGTTACAGAGAGCAGAGGTTGGAGACTGTGGTGCAGAAAGACTGATACAGTAAGCAGTGTTTGGAGACTGGGGTGCAGAAGGAGCATTACAGAGAGGAGAGGTTGGAGACTGCGGTACAGAAGGACTGTTACAGAGAGAAGAGTTTGGAGACTTGGGTGCAGAAGGACTGTTGCTGATAACAGAAGTTGGAGACTGGGGTGAAGAAGGATCGTGGCAGAGAGCAGAGTATTCAGACTGAGGTGCAGAAGTACTAATGTAGAGAGCAGATGTTGGAGTCTGGGGTGCATAAGGACTGTTGCAGAGAGCAGAGGTTGGAGACTTCTGTGCAGATGGACTGTTCTAGAGAGTAGATGTTGGAGACTGGGTGCAGAAAGCCTGTTAAAGGGAGCAGAGTTTTGAGAAGGGGTGCACAAGGACTGTTCCAGAGAGCAGAGATTGGAGATTGGTTTGCAAAACAATCTTACAGATAGTAGAGTTTGGAGACTGAGGTGCAGAAGGACAATTGCAGATAGCATAGTTTGAAGACTGAGGTGCAGAAGGACTGTTAAGGAGAGCAGCGGTTGTAGACTGAGGTCCAGAAAGACTGATACAGAAAGCAGAGAGTAGCTGTTGGAGACTGGGGTAAAGAATTTTTCTTACAGAGAGCAGAGGTTAAAGACTGGGGTGCAGAAGGACTGTTACAGAGAGCAGACGTTAGAGACTGGGTTTCAGAAGGATTTTACAGAGAAAAGCGTTTGGAGACTGAGGTGCAGAAGGACTTTTACAGAGAGCGGAGGTTCGAGACTGAGGTGCAGAAAGATTGTTACAAAGAGCAGAGGTTGGAGACTGGGGTGCAGGCGGACTTTTACAGAGAGCACAGGTTTGATACTGGGGAGCAGAAGAAATGTTGCAGAGAGCTGATGTTGGAGACTGTGGTGCAGAAGGACTGCTGCTGAAAGCAGAGTTCGGAGACTAGGGCCAGAAAAACTGTTACAGAGAGCAGAGGTTGAAGACTCAGTGTAGAAAAATCGTTGCAGACAGCAGAGTTTTCAGACTGAGGTACAGAAGAACTGTTGCAAAGAGCAGATGTTGTAGACTGGGTTGCACACGGACTTTTGCAGCGAGCAGAGGTTGGAGACTGGGGTTCAGAAAGATCGTTGCAGAGAGCAGACGTTAGAGACTGGGGTGCAGATGGACTGATACAGAGAGCAGAGGTTGGAGACTGAAGTGCAAGAGGCCTGTGACAGAGAGCAGAATTTGGACACTGGGGTGATGAAGGACTGTTACAGAGAGCAGAGTTTGGAGACTGGGTTGCAGAAGGATCTTACAGAGAGCAGAGGATGGAGACTTAGGTGCAGAAGCACTGTTACAGAGAGTAGAGTTTGGAGACTGAGGTGCAGAAGGACTGTTGCAGAGAGCAGAGTTTGGAGACTAAGGTGCAGAAGTATTGTTACAGAGAGCAGAGTTTGGAGACTGGGGTGCAGAAGGACTGTTGCAGAGAGCAGAGGTTTTAGACTGGGATGTACAAGGACTGTTGCAGAGAGTAGAGGTTGGAGATTGGGGTCCAGAAGGACTGTAGCAGAGAGCAGATGTTGAAGACTAAGGTTCAGAAGGACTGTTACTCAGAGCAGAGGTTGGAGACTGGGATGCAGAAGGACTGACACGGAAAGCAGAGGTTGGAGACTCGGGTGCAGAAGTACCCTTACGGAGAGCAGAGGTTGGAGAATGCAGTACAGAAAGACTCTTACAGAGAGCAAAGTTTGGAGACTGGGGTGGAGAATGACTGTTGCAGAGAGAAGATGTTGGAGACTGGGGTGAAAAAAGTACTGTTGCAGAGAGCAGAGGATGGAGACTGAGGTGCAGAAGGACTGTTGCAGAGAGCAGAGTTTGCAGACTGAGTTGCAGAAGGACTCTTACAAAGGGCAGAGTTCGGAGACTGTGGTTCAAAACGACTAATACAGAAAGGAGAGGTTGGATACTGGGGTGCATAAGGACCCTTACAGAGAACAGAGGTTGGAGACTGTGGTACAGAATGACTGTTATAGAGAGCAGAGGTTGGAGTCTGGGGTGTATCAGAACTGATGTAGAGAACCGAGTTTGGAGACTGGGGTGCAAAAGGATCATTGTGGCCATCAGAGTATGGAGTCTGGGGTTTAGAAAGACTGTTGCAGAGAGCAGTGATTGGAGACTGAGGTACAGAAGGACTGTTACAGAGAGCAGAGTTTGGAGACTGGGGTGCGATGGATTATTGCAGAGAGCAGAGTTTTCAGACTGAGGTACAGTAGAACTGTTGCAGACTGGGGTTAACAAAAACTGTTGCAGCTAGCAGAGTTTTCAGACTGGGGTGCAGATGGATCGTTGCAGAGAGCAGAGGTTCGAGACTGAGGTACAGAAGGATCGTTGCAGAGACCAGAGGTTCGAGACTGGGGTGCAGAAGGACTTTCACAGAGAGCACATGTTGAAGACTGGGGTGCAGAAGGAATGTTTCAAAGAGCAGAAGTTGGAGATTTGTTTGCAGAAGGACTGTTGCAGAAAGCAGAGTTTGGAGACTGAGGTACAGAAGGACTTTTGCAGAGAGCAGAGGTTAAAGACTGGGGTGCAGAAGGACTGTTACAGACGTTAGAGACTGGGTTTCAGAAGTATCTTACAGAGAAAAGAGTTTGCTGACTGAGGTGCAGAAGGACTGTTACAGAGAGCGTAGGTTCGAAACTAGGGTGCAGAAGGATTATTACAGAAAGCAGAGGTTGGAGACTGGCATGCAGACGGACTTTTACACAGAGCAATGATTTGATACTGGGGTGCAGAAGGAATGTTGCAGAGATCAGAGGTTGGAGACTGAGGTGCAGAAGGACTGTTGCTTTAAGCAGACGTTGGCGATTGAGGTGCTGTAGGACAGTTACAGAGAGCAGAGTTTGGAGACTGGGGTGCAGAAGGATTATTGCAGAGAGCAGAGTTTTCAGACTGAGGTACAGAAGAAATTTTGCAGAGAGCAGATATTGTAGACTTGGTTGCACAAGGACTGTTTCAGTGAACAGAGTTTGGAGATTGGGGTGCAGAAGGATCCTTGCAAAGAGCAGACGTTGGAGACTGGCGTGCAGATGGACTGATAAAAAGAGCAGAGTTTGGAGACTTGGGTGAAGAAGGCCTGTTACAGAGAGCAGAGTTTGGAGGCTGGAGTGATTAAGACTGTTATAGAAAGTAAAGTTTGGAGACTGGTTTGAAGAAGGATCTTACAGAGAGCAGAGATTGGAGACTGAGGTGAAGAAGCACTGTTACAGAAAGTAGAGGTTGGAGACTGAGGTGCAGAAGGACCCTTGCAGAGAGCAGAGGTTGGAGACTGAGGTGCAGAGGTACTGTTGCAGAGAGCAGAGGTTTTAGACTGCGATATAGAAGGACTGTTGCAGAGAGCAGAGGTTGGAAACTGAGGTGAAGAAGGACTGTTATAGAGAGCAGATGTTGGAGACTGGAGTGCAGAAGGACTGATACAGAAAGCAGATATTGGAGTCTGGGGTACAGAAAGACCGTTACAGACAGCAGAGTTTGGATTCTGCAGTACAGGAGAACTGTTACAGAGAGCAGTGTTTGGAGATGGATGTGCAGAAGGACTGTAAAAGAGAGCAGAAGTTGGTAACTAGGGTGCGGAAGGACTGGTGCAGAGAGCAGAGGTTGGAGACAGCGGTGCAGAAGGATCTCACAGAGAGCAGAATTTGTAGACTGAGGTGCAGAAGGACTGTTCTGGAGATCAGAGGTTTGAGACTGGGGTGCAGTAGGATCATTGCAGAGAACAGAGTTTAAATACTGGGGTGCAATAAGATCGTTGCAGAGAGCACAGTTTAAATACTGGGGTGCAGAAGGATCGTTGCAGAGAGCAGAGATTGGAGACTGGGGATCAAAAGGCCTGCTACAGAGAGTATATTTGTAGACTGGCGTACAGAAGGCCTTTTACAGAGAGGAGAGGTTGGAGACTGGGTTGCAGAAAGACAGTTACAGAGAGCAGAGCATTAACTGGTTTGCTGAAGGATCTTAAAGAGAGCAGAGGTTAGAGACTAAGGTGCAGGTGGACTGTTACAGAGAGCAGTGGTTGAAAACTGGGGTGCAGAAGGATCGGGGAGAGCAGGGGTTTCAGACTGAGGTGCAGAAGTACTGTTACAGAGAGCCGAGGTTGGAGATTGAGGCGTAGAAGGACTGATACGGAGAGCAGAGTTTGGAGACTGAGGTGCAGAACGACTGTTACAGAAAGAAGAGGTTGGAAATTGGGGTGCAGATGGACGGTTACAGAGAGCAGAGGTTGGAGACTACCGTATAGAAAGACTGTTACAGAGAGCAGAGTTGGGAGACTTGGGTGCAGAAGGACTGTTACAGAAAGCACAGGTTGGAGACTGAGGTGCAGAAGGATAGAAACAGAGAGCAGAGGTTGGAGACTGGGGTTCAGAAGGACTGATACAAAAAGTAGAGGTTGGAGACTGGGGTGCAGAAGGACCTTTACAAAGAGCAGAGTTTGGTGACTGTGGTACAGAAGGATTGTTACAGAGAGCAGATACTGGAGACTGGGGAGCAGAAAGACTGTTGCAGAGAACAAAGTTTGGAGACCGGGGTGCCGCAGGACCCTTGCAGAAAGCAGAGGTTGTCGACAGGGGTCTAGAAGGAATGTTAGAGAGCAGAGTTTGAAAACTGGAGTGCAAAAAGATCTAACAGAGAGCACAGGTTGAAGACTGTGGTGCATAAGAACTGTTGCAGAGAGCAGACGTTTGAGACTAGGGTCCAGAAAGATCGTTGCAGAGAGCAGAGTTTGAAGACTGGGGTGCAGAAGGTTGTTGCAGAGAGCAGAGTTTGGAGACTGAGCTGCAGAAAGACTGTTACAGAGAGCAGATGTTGGAGACTGGGGTGCAAATGAACTGTTGAAGAGCGAAGAGGTTGGAGACTGAGGAATAGAAGAACTGTTACAGAGAGGAGAGGTAAGAGAATGGAGTTGAGATGAATCTTACAGAGAGCAGAGGATGGAGACTGAGGTGCAGAAAAATTGTAACAGACACCTGAGGTAGGAGACTGGGCTGAAGGAGATTCGTTGCAGACAGCAGAGTTTTCAGACTGTAATGCATAAGGACTGTTGCAGAGACCAGATGTTGGAGAGTGGGCTGTAGAAGGACTGTTGTAGAGAGCATAGTTTGGAGACTGAGGTGCAGAAGGACTGTTACAGAAATCAGAGGTTGGAAATTGGGGTGCAGAAGTACCGTTAAAGAGAGCAGAGTTTGGAGACTGCGGTTTAGGACTGTTACCTACAGCAGAGGTTGGCGACTGGGATGCAGAAGGACTCTTACAGAGAGCACAAGTTGGAGACTGAGGTGCAGAAGGCTGGATACAGAGAACAGAGTTTGGATACTGGGATTCAGACAGGCTGATACAGAAAGCAGAGTTTGGAGATTGGGTTGTAGAAGAACCAATACTGATAGCACTGGTTGGACACTGCGGTACAGAAAAACTGTTACAGACAGCAGATCTAAGAGACTGGGAAGAAGAAAGACTGTTGCAGAGAGAAGAGGTTGGAGAATGAGGTGCAGAAGGACTGTTACAGATAGCAGAGTTTGGAGACTGGGGTTCAGAAAGACTCTTACAGAGAGCAGAGTTTAGAGACTGGGGTGCAAAAGGACTGTTGCAGAGAGCAGAAGTTGGAGACTGAGGTGGAGAAAAATCGTTGCAGAGAGAAGAGTTTGGAGACTGGGGTGCAGAAGGCCTGTTACAAAGAGCAGAGTTTGGAGACTGGGTGGCAGAAGTTCTGTTAAAGAGAGCAGAGGTTGGAGACTGTTGTGTATAAGGACTGTTAAAGAGTGCAGAGTTTAAAGACTTGGTTGCAGAAGCATGAAAAAGAGGGCAGAGTTGGGAGACTGAGGTGCAGAAAGACTGCTACAGAGAGCAGAGGTAGGAGACTGAGGTGCAGAAGGGTCGTTGCAGTAAGCAGAGTTTTCAGACTGAGGTGCAGAATGACTGTGGCAGAGAGCAGATGTTGGAGACTGGAGTGCAGAAGGACTGTGGCAGAGAGCAGATGCTGGCAACTAGGGTCCAGAAGAACTTTTGTAGAAAGCAGAGGTCTGAGACTGGGGTGCAGAAGGACTGTTGCAGGGAGCAGAGGTTGGAGACTGAGGTGCGGCACTCCTGTTACAGAGAGCAGAGTTTGGAGACTCGGGTGCAGAAAAACAGTTTAGGAGAGCAGAGGTTAAATACAGGGGTGCAGAAGGATCTTACAGAGAGCAGAGTTTGGAGACTGGGTTACAGAAGCACTGATACAGAAAGCAGAAATTGGAGTCTGGGGTGCAGAAAGACCGTTACAGACAGCAGATTTTGGATACTGCAGTACAGAAGGACTGTTACAGAGAGCAGAGGTTGAAGACTGGGGTTCAGAAGTACTGTAGCAGAGAGCAGATGTTGGTAACTAAGGTGCAGAAGGACTGTTGCAGAGAGCAGAGTTTGGAGATTGGGGTGCAGAATGACTTTTGAAGACAGCAAAGATTGGAGACTGAGGTGCAGAAGTCCTGTTACATAGAGCAGGGATTGGAGAGTGGGGTGCAGAAGGATCGTTACAAGAAGCAGAGCTTTGAGACCGGGGTGCAGAAGGATCTTACAGAGAGCAGATGTTGGAGACTGAGGTAAAGAAGGACTGTTTCTGAGATCAGAGATTGGAGACTGGGGTGCAGAAGGATCATTGCAGAGAGCAGAGTTTGGAGACTGGCATGCAGAAGTCCTGGTACAGAGAGGAGATGTTGGAGAGTGGGGTGCAGAAGGACTGTTATAAAGAGCAGTGTTTAAAGACTGGGTTTGCTTAAGGATCTTACATAGAGCAGAGGTTGCAGACTGATGTGTAGCTTGACTGTTACAGAGAGCAGTGGTTGAAGACTGGGTGCAAAAAAATCATGCACAGAGCAGAGGTTTTAGACTGAGGTGCAGAAGGACTGTTATAGAGAACAGAGGTTGGCGACTGAGGTGTAGAAGGACTTTTACAGATAGCAGAGTTTGGAGACTGCGATATAGGAATGTTATCGAGAGCAGATTTTGGAGACTGGGGTGCAGAAGGACTCTTACATAGAGCACAGGTTAGAGACTAAGGTTCAGAAAGATAGATACAGAGAACAGAGGTTGGAGACTGGGGTTCAGACAGACTGATACAGAAAACAGAGATGGAAACTGGTGTGCAGAAAGATCTTACAGAGAGCAGAGGTTGGAGACTGTGGTACAGAAGGACTGTTACAGAGAGCAGATCTCAGATTCTGGGGAGCAGAAAAACTGTTGCAGAGGACAGAGGTCGGAGAGTGGGGTGGAGAAGAAATGTAACAGAGAGCAGAGTTTGGAAACTGGTGTGCAGAAAGATCTTACAGAGAGCAGAGGTTGGAGACTGTGGTGCAGAAGGACTGTTGAAAAGAGCAGACATTAGAGACTGGGTTCCACAAGAATCGTTCAAGAGAGCAGATTTTAGAACCTGGGGTGCAGAAGGACTGTTACACAGAGCAGAGGTTGGAGACTGAGGTGCAGAAGAATAGATACAGAGAACAGAGGTTCGAGACTGGGGTTCAGACCTACTGATACAGAAAGTAGAGTTTGGAGACTGAGGTGTAGAAGGACCGTTACGAAGAGCAGAGGGTGGAGACTGAGGTATAGAAGGACTGTTGCAGAGAGCAGACATTGGAGACTGGGTTCCAGAAAGATCGTTGCAGAGAGCAGAGTTCAGAGACTGGGGTGAACAATAGACTGTTACAGAGAGCAGAGTTTGGAGACTGGGGTGCGGAAGTACTGTTGCAGAGAGCAGATGTTGGAGACTGGGGTGGAGATAATCGTTGCAAAGAGAAGCTGTTGGAGACTGTTGTGCAGAAGGACTGTTACAGAGGGCAGAGTTTAAATACTTGTTTGCAAAAGGATCTTACAGAGAGCAGATTTAGGAGACTGAGGTGAAGAAGGACTGTTAGGAGAGAAGAGGTAGGATACTTGGGTGTAGAAGGACTGTTACAGAGAGCAGAAATTGGATGCAGGTTTGCAGAAGCATCTTACAGAGAGGAGAATTAGGAGATTGAAGTGCAGAAGGATTGTTGTAGAGATCAGAGGTATGAGAGTGGGGTAAAGTTGGATTATTGCAGAGAGCTGATGTTGGAGACTGGGGTGCAGAAGGATCAATGCAGAGAGCAGATTTTGGAGACTGGGGTCCAGAAGGCCTGCTAAAGAGAGAAGAGTTTGGAGACTGACGTGCAGAAGGCCTGTTACAGGAGAGGTTGGAGACTGAGGTTCAGGTGGACTGTTACAGAGAGCAGAGTTTGGAGACTGGGGTGCAGAAGGCCTGTTACAGACAACAGAGTTTGGAGACTGGGGTGCAGAAGAACCATTACAGAGAGCAGAGGTTGGAGATTGCAGTACAGAAGGACTGTTACACAGAGCAGAGTTTGGAGACTGCGAAGCAGAAGGACTTTTGTATAGAACAGAGTTTGGAAACTGGTGTGCAGAAGGATCTAAAAAAGAGCAGAGGTTGGAAACTGGGGTGCAGAAGGAGTGTTGCAGAGAGCAGACTTTGGAGACAGAGGTGCAGAAAGATCGTTGTAGAGAGGAGAGCTTGGAGACTGAGGTGCAGAAGATTGTTGCAGAGAGCAGAAGTTGGAGACTGAGGTTCAGAAATACTGTTATAGAGAGTAGAGGTTGTAGATATGGGTTCAAAAGTTCTGATACAGAGAGCAGAGGTTGGAGACTGGGGTGCAGAAGGACTGGTACAGAGAGCAGAGTTTGGACACAAGGTTTCAGAAGGATCTTAAAGAGAGCAGAGTTTGGAGACTGAGGTGCAGCAGGACTGATACAGAGAGCAGAGTTTGGAGACTGGGATGCAGAAGGATCATTGCAGAGCACAAAGTTTTCAGACTGAGGTGCAGAAGGACTGTTGCAGAGAGCAGTTGTTGGAGTCTCTGGTGCAGAAGGACTGTTGCAGAGAGTAGACGTTGGAGACTGGGGTGAAGAAAGATAGTTGTAGAGAGCAGAGGTTTGAGACTGGTGTTCAGAAGGATTTTTACAGAAAAGACTTTGGAGATTGGGGTGCAGAAGGCCTGTTACAGAGAGATGAGTTTGGAGAAAAAGTGCAGAAGGACTGTTTCAGAGGGAAGAGTTTGGAGACTGGGTTGCAGAAAGATCTTACACAGAGCAGAGATTGGACACTGCGGTGCAGAACGCCTGTTACAAAGAGTGGAGGTTGGAGACTGAGGTGCAGAAGGATTGTTACAGAGAGCAGATGTTGGAGCCTGGGGTTCAGAAAGACTGCAGCAGATAGCAGAGGTTGGAGATTGGTTGTAAAAGGACTGTTGGAGGGATCAGAATTTGGAGATTGGGTGCAGAAGGAATGTTGCAGAGAGCAGAGTTTGGAGACTGAGATGAAGAAGGACTGTTACAGAGAGCACAGGTTGGAGACTGGGGTGCAGAAGAACTGATAGAGAAAGCAGAGGTCGGAGACTGTGGTGCATAAGGAAAATTACAGAGAGCAGAATTTGGAGACCGCAGTAGAGAAGGACTGTTACAGCAGCTGAGGTTAGAGACTGGGTTTGAGAAGGACTGTTTCAGAGTGCAGAGGTTTGAGACTGGGGTGCAGAAGAACTGTTGTAGAGAGCATACGTTGGAGACTGTTGTGCAGAAGAACTGTCGCAAAGAGCAGAGGTTGGAGACTGTGGTGCAGAAGGAATGTTACAGAGAGCAGAGTTTAGAGACTGGGGTGCAGAAGTACTGATACAGAGAGCAAAGGTTGGAGACTGGGGTGCAGAAGGACCGTTAGAGAGAGCAGAGTTTGTAGACTGCTGTACAGAAGGACCATTACAGAGAGCATAAGTTGGAGACTAGGGTACAGAAAAACTGTTGCAGAGAGAAGAGGTTGGAGACTGTTGTTCAGAAGGACTGTTTCAGAGAACAGAGGTTAGAGAATAGGGTGTAGAAGGACTTTTGCAGAGAGCAGAGTTTTGAGACTGAGGTGCAAAAGGACTGTTACAGAGAGCAGAGGTTGGAGACTGGGGTGCAGAAGAACTGTTACAGAGAGCAGAGTTTTTAGAAAAGGTTGCACCGAGATCTTACAGAGAGCAGAGGTTGTACATCAAGGTGCAGCAGGACTGTTACAGAGAGCAGATTGTGGAGACTAGGGTGCAGAAAGATTGTTTCATACTACAGAGTTTTCAAACTGAGGTGCAGAAGGATTTTGTGGAGAGCACATGTTGGAGACTGGGGTGCAGAAGGACTGTTGCAGAGAGCAGTGGTTGGAGACTGGGGTGCAGAAGGATAGTTGGAGAGAGCAGAGGTTGGAGACTGGGGTGCAGAAGGATTGTTATAGAGAAAAGATGTCAGAGAGTGGGGTGCAGAAGGCCTGTTACGGAGAGCAGCGTTTGGTGAAGGGGTGCAGAAGTACTTTTACAGAGAGTAGAGTTTGGAGAATGAGGTGCAGAAGGACCCTTTCAGAGAGCGGAGTTTGGAGACTGCGTTGCAGAGGGACTGCTGCAGAGAGCAGAGGCTGGACATGGGGTGTAGAAGGACTGTTGCCGAGATCATAGGTTAGAGATTTGGGTGCAGAAGCACTGTTGCAGAGAGTAGATGTTGTAGACTGCCTTTACGTGGGACTGTTACAGAGACAGAGCTTTGAGACTTTGGTGCATAAGGACTGTTGCAGAGAGCAGATGTTGGAGACTGGGTTGCAGAAGGACTGTTGCAGAGAGCAGAGTTTGTAGACTGAGGTGCAGAAGGACTGTTACAGAGAGCACAGTTTGGAGATTGGGGTGCAGATGGACTGATACAGAAAGCAGAGTTCTGAGTCTCCGTTGCAGAAGGACTGTTGAAGAGAGCAGAAATTGGAGAATGGGGTGCAAAAGGCCTGATACCCAGAGCAAAGGTTGGAGACTGGGATTCAGAAGGACTGTTACAGACAACAGAATTTGGAGACATGGTTGCAGAAGGATCTTACAGAGAGCAGAGTTTGAGACTGTGGTACAGCAGGATTGTTACAGAGAGCAGAGGTTTGAGACTGGGTTTCAGAATGATCGTTGCAGTGAACAGAGTTTTTAGACTGAGTTGCAGAACGACTGTTGAAGAGAACATATATTGGAGACTGGGCTGCAGAAGGACTTTTGCAGAGAGCAGAGGTTGGAGACTGGGGTGTAGAAGAATCGTTGTAGTGAGCAGAGGTTTGAGACCGGGGTGCAAAAGAACTGTTACAAGAACAAAGGTTGGACAAGGGGTGCAGACGGATAGTTACAGAGGGCAGAGTTTACAGACTGGGTTGCAGAAGAATCTTAAAGAGAGCAGATGTTGGAGAGTGAGGTGCAGAAGTACTGTTACAGATAGCACAGATTGGATACTGGGGTGTAGAAAGACTTTTGCAGGCAGCAGAGGTTGGAGACTGGGGTGCAGAAGGACTTTTCCAGAGAGCAGAATTTGGAGACTGAGTTACAGAAGTACTGTTACAGAGTGCAGAGGTTGGAGACTGTGGTGCAGAAGGACTTTTGCAGAGAGCAGAGGTTGGAGACTGTGTTGCAGAAGGATTGTTACAGAGAGCAGAGTTTTGAGACTGGTGTACAGAACGACTGTTGCAGAGAGCAGACGTTGGAGACTGGTGTGCAGAAGGATCTTTGCAGACAGCAGTGGTTTGAGAACGGGTTCAGAAGTACTGTAACAGAGAGTAGAGTTTCGAGACTGAGGTTCAGAAGGATCGATGCAGAGAGCTGAGTTGGAGACTGAGGTGCAAGAGGACTGTTACAGAAAGTAGAAGTGGGAGACTTGGGTGCAAAAGGCCTGTTACATAGAGCAGAGATTGGAGACTAGGGTGCAGAAGGATCGTTGTAGAGAGCAATATTTTGAGACTGGGGTGCAGAAGGATTGTTATAAAGAACAGAGTTTGGAGACTGGGGTGCAGAAGGCCTGTTACAGAGAGCAGAGTTTGGACAAGGGGTTCAGAAGTACATTTACAGAGAGTAGTTATTGAAGACTGAGGTGAAGAAGGATCATTGCAGAGAGCAGAGGTTGAAGATTGAGGTGCAGAAGGATTGTTAAGGAGAGCAGAGGTTAGAGACTGGGTTGCAGAGAGTCTGTTGCAGAGAGCAGAGGCTGGACACTGGGGTGTATAAGGAATGTAGCGGAGAGCACAGGTTCACATTGGGGTGCAGAAGGACTGTTGCAGAGGGCAGAAGTTAGAGACTGGGTTACAGATGGACTGTTACAGAGGCAGAGGTTGAAGATTTGGTGCAGAAGGTCTGTTCCAGAGAGAAGATGTTGGAGATTGGGGTGCAGAAGGACTGTTTCAAAGAGCAGAGTTTGTAGACTGAGGTGAAGAAAGACTCTTACAGAGAGCAGGTTTTGGAAATTGTGGTGCTGATAGACTGATACAGTAAGCAGAGTTTGGAGACTGGGGTGCAGAAGGACTGTTACAGAGAGCAGAGTTTTGAGAATGGGGTGCATAAGGATCCTTGCCGAGAACAGAGATTTTAGACTGAGGTGCATAAGAACTGTTGTAGAGAGCAGAGTTTGGAGACTGAGGTGCAGAAGGACTTTAACAGAGAGCAGAGATTGGAGAATGGGATTCAGAAATACCGTTACATAGAGCAGATTTTTGAGAGTGCACTACAGAAGGACTGTTACAGAGAGCAGAGGTTGGAGACTGGGGTGGAGAATGACTGTTGCAGAAAGCCAAAATAAAAGACTGGGGTGCAGAAGGATCGTTGTGGAGAGCAGAGTATTGAGACTGGAATGCAGAAGGACTGTTACAGAGAACAGAGTTTGGAGAAGGGGTGCAAAAGGATTGTTACACGAAGCAGAGGTTTGAGACTTTGGTGCAGAAGAACTGTGGCAGACAGCAGAGTTTGGAGACTGAGGTGCAGAAGGACTGTTACAGAGAGCAGAGGTTGGAGACTGGGGTGCTGATGGACTGATATAGAAAGCAAAGGTTAGAAACTGGGGTGCAGAAGGACCGTTACAGAGAGCAGATTTTGGAGACTACACTACAGGAGGACTGTTACAGAGAGCAGAGGTTAGAGAGTGGGGTGGAGAAGGACTGTTTCAGAGAGCAGAGTTTGGAGACTGGGGTGCACAATGATCGTTTCAGAGAGCAAAGTTTTTAGACTGATGTGCAGAACGACTGTTTCAGATAGCAGATGTTGAAGACTGGGGTGCAGAAAAACTTTTTCAGAGAGCAGATGTTGGAGACTGGGGTGCAGAAAGATTGTTACAGAGAGCAGAGGTTTGATAATGGGGTTCAGAAAGACCATTGCAGAGATCAGAGTTTGGAAACTGACATGAAGAAGTCTTCTTGCAGAGAGCAGAACTTTCAGACTGAGGTGCAGAAGGACTGTTGCAGAGAGCTTATTTTGGAGACTGGGGTGAAGAAGGTTTGTTGCAGAGAGCAGTGGTTGGAGACTAAGGTGCAGAAGGACTATTGAACATAGCAGAGGTTGGAGACTGGGGTGTAGAAGGACTGTTGCAGGAACAAGAATTTGAGACAGCAGTTCTGAATGACTGTTGCAGAGAGCAGAGTTTGGATACTGAGATGCAGAAGGACTGATACAAAGAGTAGAGGTTGAAGACTCAGGTAAAGAAGGAATGTTACAGAGAGCAGAGTTTGGACACTGGGGTGCAGAAGGACTGTTGCAGATAGCAGAGGTTGGAGACTGGGGTGTAGAAAGACTTTTGCAGGCACCAGAGATTGAAGACTGGGGTGCAGAAGGACTTTTGCAGAGAGCAGAGTTTGGAGACTGAGGTACAGAAGGACTGTTACAAAGAGCAGATGTTGGAGACTGGGGTGGAGAAGGATTGTTACAGAGAGCAGAGTTTGGAGACTGGTGTGCAGAAGGACTGTTGCAGACAGCAGTGGTTTGAGACCGGG
>NW_027525769.1:0-15720 GCF_052094955.1 Ictidomys tridecemlineatus
CACCCCAGTCTCCAACCTCTGCTCTCTGTAACCGTCCTTCTGTACTTCAGTCTCTAACCTGTGCTCTCTGTAACGGTTTTCTGCACTCCAGTCTCCAAACTCTGCTTTATGTATCAGTCCTTCTGCACCCCGGTCTCTAAACTCTGCTCTCTTTAACAGTCCTTCTGCACCTCTGACTCCAAACTCTAAACTCTGTAACGTCCTACTGCGCCCTAATCTCCAACCTCTGCTCTGTGCGACAGTCCTTCTGAACCTCAGTGTCCAAACTTTGCTCTCTGTATAATCCTTCTGAAACCCAGTCTCCAACCTCTGCTGACTGCAATGGTCCATCTGCACCCTACTCTCAAAACTCTGTTCTCCACAACAGTTATTCTGCACCCCAGTCTCAAACTTCTGCTCTCTGTAACAGTCCACCTGTACCGCAGTATCAAACATCTGTTCTCTGTAATGGTCCCTCTGCACCCCAGTCTCTAAAATCTGCTCTCTGGAAGAGTCCTTCTGCACAATAGTCTCTAAACTCTGCTCTCTGCAACATTTCTTCTTCACCGCAGTCTCAAAACTGTGCTCTTTGTAACTGTCCTTCTGCACCCCACTCTCCAACCTCTTCTCTTTGTAGCAGTACTTCTGTACTTCAGTCTCCAACCTCTGCTCTCTGTAACTCTCCTCTTGCACCCCAGACTCTAACCTCTGCTTTCTGTATTAGGCTTTCTGCACTCAAGTCTCCAACTTCTGCTCTCTGTAACAGTCCTTAAGAACCTCAGTCTTCAAATTCTGCTCTCTGCAACAGTCCTTTTGCAACCCAATCTACAACCTCTGCTCTCTGCAACAGTCCTTCTACACCCAAGTCTCCAACCTCTGCTCTTCAACAGTCCTTCTGTACCTCTGTCTCGAAACTCTGCTCTCTGCATTGGTCTTTCTGCACCTAAGTCTCCAACCTCTACTCTCTGTAACAGTCTTTCCGCACCTCAGACTTTAACCTCTGCTGTTTGTAAGATTCTTCTGCAACCCAATCCCCAAACTCTGCTCTCTGTAACAGTCCTACTGCACCCTTCTCCAAATTATGCAATCTGTAACAGGCGTTCTGCACCCTAGTCTACAATCTGTGCTTTCTGGAACGATCATTCTGCACCCAAGTCTCCAACCTCTTCTGTCTGCAACAGTCTTTCTGCACCCCAGTCTCGAACATCAGCTGTCTGCAATAGTCCTTCTGCACCTCAGTCTGAATACTCTGCTCTCTGCAACGATCCTTCTGCACCCCAGTCTCCAAACTCTGTTCTATGTAACACTCCTTCTGCACATCAGTCTCAAAACTCTGCTCTCTGTAAGATCCTTCTACTACCCAGTCTCCAAACTCTCCTCACTGTAACAGTCCTTGTGCACCCCAATCTACAACCTTTTCTCTCTTTAACAGGCTTTCTACACCCAAATCTCTAACTTCTGCAGTGTGCAACGGTTCTTCTGCACCCCAGTCTCAAAATTTTGTTCTCCAAAACAGTTCTTCTGTACCACAGTCTTCAACCTCTGTTCTCTGTAAGGGTCCTTCTTCACCCCAGTCTCAAACCTCTCCTTTCTGTATCAGTTCTTCTGCACTACAGTCTCCAAACTCTTCTCTCAGTTACAGTCCTTCTGCACCTTACTCTGCAACCTCTTCTCTCTGCAACAGCCCTTCTGAACCCCAGTCTCCAACCTTGCTCTCTTCAACACTCCTTCTGCAACCCAGTCTCCAAAATCTGCTCTCTGCAACAGACCTTCTGTACTGCAGTCTCAAACCTCTGCTCTCTTTAATGGTCCTTCTGCACCCCATTCTCCAAACTCTGCTTTCTGTAACAGTTTTTCTGAACCCCAGTCTCCAACCTTTGCTCTCTGTAACATTCTTCTGTACCTCAGACTCCAACCTCTGCTCTCTGTAAGATTTTTTTGAAACCCAGTCTCCAAACTCTGCTTTCTGCAATGGTCCTTCTGCACACCAGTCTCCAAACTCTGTTCTCTACAACAGTTATTCTGCACCCCAGTCTCCAACCTCTACTCTCTGTAAAGGTCCTTCTGCACTCAAGGCTCTAACTTCTCCTCTCTGTAACAGTCCTTCTGCACCTCAGTCTCCAAATTCTTCTTTCTGAAAAAGTCTTTCTCCACCCCAGTCTGCAAAATCTGCTCTCTGCAACAGTCTCTGCACCCCAATCTCGAACCCCTCCTCCTTGCAACAGTTCTTCTGCACCCCAGTTTCCAACCTTTTCTCTGCAACAGTCCTTCTGCACCTAAGTCTCCAACATCTGATCTCTCCAACAGTCCTTCTTCACCCTAGTCTCCAACTTCTACTCTCTGTAACAGTCCTTCTGTACTGCAGTTTCCAAACTATTCTCACTGTAACGGTCCTTCTGCAACCCAGTCTCCAAACTCTGCATTCTGTATCAGTCTTTCTGCACCCCAGGCTTCAACCTCTGCTCTCTTTAACAGTCCTTTTGCATCTCAGTCTCTACCATCTGCTCTCTACAGTATTTTTTCTCAACCCCAGTCTCCAACCTCTGCTCTGTGCAAAAGTCCTTCTGCATCCCAGACTCCAACCTCTGCTCTCTGGAAAGGTCCTTCTGCACCCCAGTCTCCACACTCTGCTTTCTGTATCAGTTCTTCTGCACCCCAGTTTATAATTTCTGCTCTCTGTAACAGTCCTTCTGCACCTCAGTCTCCAACCTCTGATCTCTTCAACAGTCCTTCTGCACCGCAGTGTCAGACCTCTGCTCTATGCAACAGTCATTCTACACCCAAGTCTCTAACCTCTACTCTCTGCATTGATCCTTCTTCACCCCAGTCTCCAACGTCTGCTCTCTGCATCAAACCTTCTGCACCACAGTCTCCAATGTCTGGTCTCTATAAGATTCTTCTGCAACCCAGTTTCCAAACTCTACTCTCTGTGACATTCCTTCTGCACCCCAGTCTCCAACCTCTACTCTCTGTAACAGTCCTAATGTTCCGCATTCTCCTAACTCTGCTCTCTGCAACTATCCTTCTGCACCTCAGGCTCCAACCTCTGCTCTCTGCAAAAGTCCTTCTGCACCCTAGTCTCCAAACTCTGCTCTCTGCAACATTTCTTCTTCACCCCAGTCTCAAAACTGTGTTCTCTGTAACTGTCCTACTGCACCCCTCTCTCCAACGTCTGCTCTGTGTAACAGTCCTTCTGTACTGCAGTCTCCAACCTCTGCTCACTGTAACTGTCCTCTTGCACCCCAGACACAAACCTCTGCTTTCTGTATCAGTCCTTCTGCACTCAAGTCTCCAACCTCGCTCACTGTAATAGCACTTATGAACTTCAGTCTTGAAATTCTGCTCTTTGCAACAGTTTTTCTGCATCCCAATCTACAACCTCTGCTCTCTGCAACAGTCCTTCTACACCCAAGTGTCCAACCTCTGCTCCTCAACAGTCCTTCTGCACCTCAGTCTCCAAACTCTGCTCTCTGCATTGGTCCTTTTGCACCCCAGTCTCCAACCTTTTCTACCTTTAACAGGCCTTCTGCATCCAAATCTCCAACATCTGCTCTGTGCAATGGTCCTTCTGCACCCCTTATCCAAACTCTGCTCCCTGTAACAGGCTTTCTGCACCCCAGTCTCCAACATCTCCTCTCTGAAACAGTCCTTCTGCAAACAAGTCTCCACCCTCTGCTCTCTGCAACAGCCCCTCTGCACCCCAGTCTCCAACATCTGCTCTCTGAATTTATCTTTCTGCACCTCAGTCTGAAAAATCTGCTCTCTTCCACAATCCTTCTACACCCCAGTCTTCAACCTCTGTTCTCTGTAACAGTCCTTCTGCACCCAAGTCTCCAAACTCTGCTCTCTGCAACAGTGCTTCTGTACCCCAGTCCCCAACCTCAGCTCTCTGAAAGATCCTTCTGCACCCAAGTCTCCAAACTCTACTCTCTGTAACAATCCTTCTGCACATCAGTCTCCAAACTCTGCTCTCAGCAACGGTCCTTATGCACAAAGTCTCCAACTTCTGTTCTCTGAAACAGCCCTTCTGTACCACAGTCTTCAACATCTGCTCTCTGTAACAGTCCTTCTGTACTGCAGTCTCCAACCTCTGTTCTCAGTAACAGTCCTACTGTGCCATAATCTCCAACCTCTGCACTCTGCAACAGTCTTTATGCACCTCAGTGTCCAAACTCTTCTTTCTGTAAGATTTTTCTGAAACACAGTCTCTAACCTCTGCTTTCTGCAATGGTCCTTCAACACCCCAGTCTTCAAATTCTGATCGCTACAATAGTTATTCTGCACCCCAGTCTAAAACCTCTGCTCTCTGTAACAGTCTTTCTGTACTGAAGTCTCCAAACTCTGTTCTCCATAAGGGTCCTTCTGCACCACTTTCTTCAACCTCTGTTTTCTGTATCAGTCCTTCTGCACCCCAGTCTCCAACCTGTGCTCTGTGTAACTGTCCCTCTGCACCTTAGTCTCCAACCTTTGCTCTCTGCAACAGTCCTTCTAGACCCCAGTCTCTAACCTCTGTTCTCCGTAACAATCCTTCTGCACCTCCGTCTACAACCTCTGCTCTCTGCAATGGTCCTTCTGCACCTGAGTCTCCAACATCTACTCTCTGTTACAGTGCTTCTACACCTCAGTCTCCAACCTGTGCTCTATGTAAGATCCTTCTGCAACCCAGTCTCCAAACTCTGCTCTCTGTAAAAGACCTTTTGCACCCCAGTTTCCAAACTCTGCTCTCTGTAAAAGTCCTTCTGCACCCCAGTCTCCAACCTCTGCTCTCTGCAACGATCCCTCTGCACCCCAGTCTCCAACCTCTGCTCGCTGCAACAGTCCTTGTACAAACCTATCTCCAACATCTGCTCTCTGCAACAGTTCTTCTATACCTCAATCTGAAAACTCTGCTATCTGCAATAATCCTTCTGCACCCGAGTCTCCAACCTCTGCTCTCTGTAACAGTTCTTCTGTACCTCAGTCTCCATCTTCTGCTCTGTGTAACAGTCCTTCTGCACCCCAGTGTCCAACCTATTCTCTCTGCAACGATCCTTCTCCATCCCATTATCCAACATCTGGTCTCTGCAACAGTCCTTCTGCACCCAAGACTCCAACATCTGATCTCTGCAATAGTCCTTCTGCACCTCATTCCGGAAACTCTGCTGTCTCCAAAGATCCTTCAGCACCCCAGTCTCCAAACTCTGCTCTTCGTAACAGTCCTTCTTCACCTCAGTCTCCAAACTCTGCTCTATGTAAGATCCTTCTGTAACTCAGTCTCCAAACTCTGCTCTCTCTAAGAGCCCTTCTGCACCCCAGTCTCAAACCTATGCTCCCTGTAACAGGCCTTCTGCACCCCAGTCTCGAAACTCTGCTCTCTGTATCAGTCCTTCTGCAACTCAGTGGCAAACCTCTGCTCTTTGTTTCAGTCCTTCTGCATCTCAGTCTCCTACTTCTGCTCTCTGCAACAGTCTTTCAGCACCCCAGATTCCAAATTCTGGTTTCTGCAACAGTCCCTTCTACACCCCAGTCTCCAACCTCTGGTATCTGAAACAGTCCTTCTGCACCCCAGTCTCCAAAATCTGCTCTCTGTAACAATCTTTCTGTGCCTCAGTCTCCAACATCTACTCTCTGTAACAGTCCCTCTGCACCTCACTCTCCAACAACTGCTCTCTGTAAGTACCTTCTGCAACCCAGAATCCAAACTCTGCCCTCTGTAACAGTCCTTCTGCACACCTCTCCCAAATCTCCTCTCCTTAACAGGCCTTCTGCACCCGAGTCTCTAAGTCTGTTCGCTATAACAATCTTTCTGCACCCCAGTCTCCAACATCTGCTCTCTGTAACACTCCTGCTGCACCTCGGTCTACAATCTCTGCACTCTGTAAGATCCTTCTGCAACCTTGTGTAAAAACTCTGCTCTCTGTAACAGTCCTTCTTCAACTCAGTCTCCAAACTCTGTTCTTTGCAACACTCCTTCTGCACCCCAGTCACCACCCTCTACTCTCTGTAACAGTCCTTCTGTACCGCAGAATTCAAACTCTTCTCTCTGCAATGGTCTTTCTGCACCTCATATCCAAACTCTGCTATCTGCAACAGTCCTTATGCGCCCCAGTATTCAACCTCTTCTCTCTGCAAAATTCCTTCTGCACCCCAGTCTGCAACATGTGCTGTGTGTAACAGTCCTTCTGCAGCCAAGTCTCCACCTCTGCTCTCTGCAATGATCCTTCTGTACCTCAGGCTTAAAACTCTGCTCTCTGCAACAGTCCTTCTGCACCCCAGTCTCGAAACTCTATTCTGTGTAACAGTCTTCCCCACCTCAGTCTTCAACCTCTGCTCTCTGCAAGAGTCCTTCTGCAATCCAGTCTCCAACATCTGCTCTCTAAACAGTCCTTCTGCACTTCAGTCTCTAAAATCTGGTCTCTGCAACAGTCCTTCTAAACTCCAGTGTCCAACCTCTGCTCTCTGTAATATTTCTTTCCACGCCAGTCTCCAACCTCTGCTTTCTGCAACGGTCCTTGCTGCACCCCAGGTCTCCAACCTCTGTACTCTGCAAACACTCCTTATGCTCCCCAGTCTCCAAACTCTTCTCTCTGTAACAGTTCTTGTGTACCACAGTCTCCAAACTCTCCTCTCTATAAAGGTCCTTTGGCACACCATTCTCCAACCTCTGCTTTCTTTGTCCAACCATCTGAACCTCAGTCTCCAACCTCTGCTCTCTGCAAAAGTCCTTCTGCAACCCATTCTCCAACTTCTGCTCTCTGCAACAGTCTTTCTGAACAACAGTATTAAACATCTGCTCTCTGAAAAAGTCCTTTTATACCCTAGTCTCCAAACTCTGCTCTCTGCAACAGTCCTTCTGTACTGCAGTCTCCAACTTCTGCTATCTGCAACGAACTTGTGCACCCAGTCTCCAACATCTGCTATCTGGAAAAGTCCTGCACTTCAGTCTGAAATTTGCTTTCTGCAACAATCCTTCTGCACACCAGAATTCAACATCTGCTCTCTTTAACAGTCCTTATGCACCTCAGTCTCCAAACTCTGCTCTATGTAAGATCCTTCTGCAACACAGTCTCCAAAATTTGCTCCCTGTAACAGTCCTTCTGCACCTCAGTCTCCAAACTCTGCTCTCTGTAAGATACTTCTGCCACCCAGTCTCCTAACTTTGCTTTCTATACCAGTCCTTCTGCACCCCAGTCTTCAACCTCTGCTCTATTTAACAGGCCTTCTGCACCCCAGTCTCCAAACTCTTCTCTCTGCAACAATCATTCTACACCTCAGTCTCCAACATCTGCTCTCTGTAAGATCCTTCTCTAAGCCAGTCTCCCAACTCTTCCCTCTCTAACAGTCGTTCTGCACCCCTTCTGCCAACCTCTCCTCTCCAAAACAGGCCTTCTGCACCCCAGTCTTCAAAGTCTGTTCTCTATAACAAGACTTCTGCACCCAGTCTCCATCCACTGCTCTCTGCAACAGTCCTTCTGCGCCCCAGTCTCCAACCTGTGGTCTGTGCAACAGTGCTTCTTGCACCTCAGTCTTAAAACGCTGTTCTCTGCTATGATCCTTTTACACCTCAGTCTTCAACCTCTACTCTCCATAACAGTTTTTCTGCACCTGGGTCCCCAACATCTGCTCTCTGTTAGATCCTTTTTCAACCTAGTCTCCAAACTCTGTGATCTGTAACAGTCCTTCTGGAGCCCTTCTCCACACTCTTCTCTCCGTAACAGGCCTTCTGCACCCGAGTCTCTAACCTCTGCTCTCTGAAACAGTCTTTTTGCACCTCAGTCTCCAACCTCTCCTCTCTGCAACGATCCTTCTGCACCCCAGTCTCCAACGTCTTCTCTCCTCAACAGTCCTTCTGCACCTCAGTATCCAAATTCTGCTCTTAGCAACAGTCCTTCTTCACCCAAGTCTCCAGAATCTGCTCTCTGAAACAGTCCTTCTACACCCCAGTCTTCAACCTCTTCTCTGTGTAACAGTCCTTCTGCACCCCAGTCTCCAACCTCTGCTCTCTGTAACGGTCCCTCTGTACCCCAATTTTCAACTTCTGTTTCTGTAACAGTCCTTCTGCACCTCAGTCTCCAAACTTTTCTCTCTGTTACAGTCCTTCTGCACCTCAGTCTGAAACCTCTGCTCTGCACGATCCTTCTGCACCCCAGTCTCTAATCACTGCTCTCTGTAACATTCCTCCTGCACCACAGTCACAAACCACTGCTCTCTGTAAGTTCCTTCTTCAACCCAGCCTCAAAACTCTGCTCTCTATGACAGTCCTTCTGCAACCCAGTCTCCAACCTCTGCTTTCTGTAGCAGACTTATGCATCCCAGTCTCCAAACTCTGCTCTCTGAAACAGTCCTTCTGCACGCCAGTCTGCAACCTCTGTTCTCTGTATCGGTCCTTCTGCACCCCAGTCTCACACCTCTGCTTTTGTATCATAATTCTTCACCCCAGTTTTCAAAAATTACTCTGTATAACAATCCTTCTGCATCTCAGTCTCCAACCTCTGCTCTCTGAAACAGTCCTTCTGCACCCCAGTCTCAGACCTCTTCTTTCTGCTACATTCCTTCTGCACCCCAGTCTCCAAAGTCTGCTCTCTGTAACAGTCTTTTTGCACCCCAGTCTCAAATCTATGCTCTGTGCAACATTTTTCTGCACCCAAGTATCCAACCTATGCTCTCTGTAACTTACCTTCTGCACCCCAGTCTCTAACCTCTGCTCTCTGTGCGATCCTTCTGCACCTCAGTCTCCAACCTCTGCTCTCTGCAATAATACTTCTGCACCCCAGTCTTCAAACTCTGCTCTCTGTAACAGTCCTTCTGCACCTCAGTCTCTAATCTCTGCTCTCTGTAAAATTATTTTTACAATCAATCTCCAAACTCTGCTCTATATAACAGTCCTTCTGCACCTCAGTATCTAACCACTGCTCTCTGTAATGATCCTTCTGCACTTTAGTCTCCAACCAATGCTCTCCGTAACAGGCCTTCTGCACTGCAGTCTCCAACCTCTGCACTCTGTAACAGTTCTTTTGCTCCCCAGTCTTCAAGCTCTACTCTCTGTTACAGTCCTGCTGCACCCGAATCAAACCTCTGCACTCTGTAACAATCTTTCTGAACCCCAGTCTCAAAACTCTGCTTTCTTTAACAGTTCTTCTGAAGCAGAATCTCCAAACCCTGCTCTCTGTAACACTCCTTATGCAACCCAGTCTCCATTCTCTGCTCTCTGTAAGAATCCTTCTGCACCCCAGTCTCCAGCCTCTGCTCTCTGTAAAAGTCATTCTGTACCTCAGTCTCCAACCTCTGCTCTTTGCAAAGATCCTTCTGCACCTCAGTCTCCAAACTCTGCTCTCTGTAACAGTCCTTCTGCATCCCTTTCTCCAACATCTGCTCTCTGCAATGATCCTTCTTCTCCCCAGTCTCCAACCTCTGCTCTCTGCAATGGTCCTTCTGCACCCCAGTCTCCAAATTCTGCTCTCTGTAACAGTCCTTCTGTACCGCAGTCTCCAACCTCTTCTCTGCGTAACGGTTCTTCTGCACCCCAATTGCCAAACTCTTCTTTCTATAATAGTGCTTCTGCACCTCAGACTCCAACTTATGCTCTCTGTAACAGTCCATCTGCACCTCAGTCTGAAACCTCTGCTCTCTGCAACGATTCTTCTGTACCCCAGTCTCTGAACTGTGCTATCTGTAACAGTCCTTCTGCACCTCAGTCTCCAAACTCTGCTCTCTATAAGATCCTTCTGCAACCAATTCTCCAAACTCTTCTCTCTGTAACAGTCCTTTTGGGCCCCAATCTCCAAACTCTTCTCACTATAACAGGCCTTCTGCAGCCCAGTCTTACAACTATGCTCTCTTTAATAGGCCTTCTGTACCCAAGTCTCCAACCTCTGCTCTCTGCAATGATCCTTCTGCACCCCAGGATCCAACATTTGCTCTCTGCAACAGTCCTTCTGCACCTCATTCTGAAAACGCTGCTCTCTGCAACAATCCATCTGCACCCCAGTCTTAAATATCTGCTCTTGTAAAACTTCTTCTGAACCTTTGTCTCCAAAATGCTCTCTGTAAGATCCTTCTGCAACCCAGTCTCAAAACTGTGCTATCTGTAAAAGTTCTTCTGCACCCCACTCTCCAACCTCTGCTCTCTGCAACAGTCCTTCTGCACCCCAGTCTCCAACATCTACTCTCTGTAAGATCCTTCTGCACCACAGTCTCCAACCTCTTCTCTCTGTATCAGTCCTTCTGCACCCAGGTTTCCAAAATCTGCTCTCTGCAATATTTCTTCTGGACGCCAGTCCCCAACCTGTGCTCTCTGTAACAGTCCTTCTGCACCCCAGATGCCAACATCTGCTCTCTGCAATGATCCTTCTTCTACCCAGTCTCTAAACTCTGCTCTCTGTAAAAGTGCTTTTGTATCGCAGTCTCCAAGCTCTTCTCTTTGTAACGGTCCACCTTCTCCCCACTTACCAACCTCTTCTTTCTGTAATAGTCCTTCTGCACCTCAGTCTCCTACATCTGCTCTCTTTAAAAGTCCTTGTGCACCTAAGTCTCCATTCTTTGCTCTATGTAATGGTCCTTCTGCACCCCAGTAATCAATCTGTGATCTCAGTAACAATCCATCTGCACGCCAGCTTACAACCTCTGCTCTCTGTAACAGTCCTTCTACACTTCAGTCTTCAACCTCTCCTCTCTGTACCAATCCTTCTACACCTCAGTCTCCAACCTCTGCTCTCTTTAACAGTCCTTCTGCACCTCAGTCTCCAAACTCTGCTCTCCTCAACAGTCCTTCTGCACCTCAGTCTCCAAACTTTGCTCTCTGTAATGGTCCTTCTGTACCCCAGTATCCAATCTCTGCTCTCTGTATCAATCCTTCTGCACCTCAGTCTTCAACGTCTGCTCTCTGTAACACTCCTTCTGCACCCTAGTCTCCAACATCTGCTCTCTACAACAGTCATTCTGCACCAAAGTCTCCAAACTCTGTTCTCTCTAACAGTCCTTCTGTACCACAGTCTCCCACCTCTTCTCTCTATAACGGTTCTTCTGCACCCCAATTGCCACCCTCTGCTTTTTGTAACAGTCCTTCTGAACCTCAGATTCCAACCTCTGCTCTCTGTAACAGTCCTTCTAAGCCTCAGTCTGAAACCTCTGCTGTCTGCAACAATCTTCTGCACCCCAGTCTCCAAACTGTGCTATCTGTAACAATCCTTCTTCACCCCAGTCTCCAACCTCTGCTACCTGCAACAGGTATTCTGCACCCCAGTCTCCAAACTCTTCTCTCTGCAAAGATCCTTCTGCACCTCAGTCTCCAAACTCTGCTCTCTGCAACAGTCCTTCTAAACCACAGTCTCCAACCTCTACTCTCTGCAATGATCCTTCTGCATTCCAGTCTTCATCAACTGCTCTCTGCAGCAGTCCTTCTGCACCCCAGTCTCCAACCAATTCTCTCTGCTACAGTACTTCAACACCCCAGTCTCCAAACTCTGCTCTCTGCAACATTTCTTCTGCATTCATTTCTCCAAACTGTGCTCTCTGTAACTGTCCTGCTGCACCCGAATCTCCAACTTCTGCTCTCTGTAGCGATCCTTCTGCACCTCATTCTCCAAACTCTGCTCTCTGCAACAATCCTTCTGCACCCCAGTCTCTATTCTCTGCTCTCTCTAAAAATCCTTTTGCATCCCAGTCTCCAAACTCTCCTTTCTGTAAAAGTCCTTCTGCACCAAAGTCTCCAAGTTCTGCAATCTGTAACAGTCCTTCTGCACCCCATTCTCAAATCTCTGGACTCAGAATTGATCTTTCTGCACCTCAGTCTCCAAACTCTGCTCTCTTTAATAGTCCTTCTGCACCCAGGCACCAACCTCTGCTCTCTGCAATGGTCCTTCTACATTCCAGTTTCCAAAATCTGCTCTCTGTAACAGTCCTTCTGCACCTCAGACTCCAAACTCTGCTCTCTGAAACAGTTTTTCTGCTCCCCTGTCTCCAAACTCTGCTCTCAGTAACAGTTCTTCTGAACCCAAATCTTCAAACTCTGCTCACTGTAACACTACTTCTGCACCCCAGTCTCCACCCATAACTCTCTGTAAAAGTCCTTCTGCACGTCAGTCTCCAACCTCTGCTCTCTGTAAGATCCTTTTGCAACCCATTCTTCACACTCTGCTCTCTGTAACAGGCCTTCTGCACTCCAGTCTTCAAACTCTGCTCTCTGTAACAGGCCTTCTGCACCCCAGTCTCCAACCTGTGCTCTCTGCAACGATCCTTCTGCACCTCAGTCTCCAACCTCTGATCTCTGTATCAGTCCTTCTGCAACACAGTCTCCAAACTCTGCTCTCTGCAAAAGTCCTTCTGCACCCATGTCTCCAACACCTGCTCCCTGCAACAGTCCTTCTTCACCCCAGTTTCCAACCTCTGCTATCTGCAACAGTTCTTCTGCACCCCAGTCTCAAAACTGCTCTCTTCAAAAGTCCTTCTACAACCCAGTCTTCAACATCTGCTCTGTGTAACAGTCCCGCTGCAACCCAGTTTCCTATCTCTGCTCTCTGCAATGATCCTTCTTCATCCCAGTCTCCAACATCTGCTTTCTGCAACCGTGCTTCTGCACCCAAGTCTCCAACCTCTGCTCTCTGCAACGATCCTTCTGCACACCAGTCTCCAACATCTGCTCTCTGCAATAATCCTACTGCACCCCAGTCGCCAACCTCTGCTCTCTGTAACAATCCTTCTGCACTGCAGTCTCCAAAATCTGATCTGCATAATATTTTTCTGCAACCCAGTCTCCAAACTCTGCTCTCTGTAACAGCCCTTCTGTACCCAGTCTCCAACCTCTGCTCTCTGTAACAGCCTTCTGCACCCCAGGCTCCAAACTCTACTCTCTGTATCAGTCCTTCTGCACCCCAGTCACCAAACTCTTCTCTCTTTAATAGTCTTTCTGCATCTTAGTCTCCTAAGTCTACTCTCTCCAATAGTTCTTCTTCACACCAGTCTCCAACGTCTGCACTCTGAAACAGTTCTTCTCAACTCCTGTCTCCAACCTCTGCTCTCTGTAACAGTCCTCCTGTATTGCAGTCTCCAAACACTGCTGTCTGTAATGGTCCTCTGCACCTCAGTCCCCAATCTCTGCTTTCTTTATCAGTCCTTTTGCACCCCAGTGTCCAATCTCTGCTATCTCCAACAGTCTTCTGCTCCTCAGTCTCCAAATTCTACTCTGCGAAAGTCCTTTTGCACCCATGTCTTCAACACCTGCTTCCTGCAACAGTCCTTCTTCACCCCAGTTTCCAAACTCTACTATCTGCAACAGTCCTTCTGCACCCCAGTCTCCATACTCTGCTCTCTGTAAAAGTCCTTCTGCACCACAGTCTTCAAATTCTGCTCTCTGCAATAGTCCTTCTGCACCCCAGTCTTCAAACTCTGCTCTCTGCAACATTCTTTGTACACCCCAGTCTTCAACCTCTGCTCTGTGTAACAGTTTTTCTGCACCCCAGTCTCCAAACTCTGCTCTCTGTAACAGTCTTTTGGCACCATATTCTCCAACCTCTGCTCTCTGTTACAGTCTTTGTATATCGTAGTCTCCAACCTCTGCTCTCTGTAACAGTCCCTCTGCACCCCAATTTCCAACCTCTGTTTCTGTAACAGTCCTAATGCACCTCAGTCACCAAACTCTACTCTCTGTAACCTTCTTTCTGCACCTCAGTCTTTATCCTCTGCTCTCAGTAACAGGCCTTCTGCACCTCAGTCTGAAACCTCTGCTCTCTTCACGATCCTTCTGCACCCCAGTCTCCAACCACTGCTCTCTGTAACAGTCGTTCTGCACCTCAGTCACCAACCTCTGCTCTGTATAACAGTCCTTCTGCAACCCAGTTTCCAAACTCTGGTCTTTGTTGCAGGCATTCTGCACCCCAGTCTCCAAACTCTGCTCTCTGAAACAGTCCTTCTGCACACCAGTCTCTAACCTCTGTTCTCTTTAAAGGTCCTTCTGCACCCCAGGCTCCCACCTCAGCTTTCTGTATCATAATTCTTCAACCCAATCTCCAACGTCTTCTCTGTGTAACAGTCCTTCTGCATCTCAGTCTCCAAACTCTGCTCTCTGCAACAGTCCTTCTGCACTCCAGTCTCAAAACTCTGCTTTCTGCAACATTCCTTCTGTACCCCAGTCTTTAACCTGTTCTCTCTTTAACAGTCCTGCCGCAGCCCAGTCTCCACCTATGCTCTCTGCAAGGATTCTTCTGCAACACCGTCTTTAACTTCTGCTGTCTTCAACGATCTTTCTGCACCTCACTCTTCAAACTCTGCTCTGTGTAACAGTTTTTCTGCACTTCAGTCTCCAACCTCTGCTCTCTGCAACCGTCCTTCTTCACCCCAGTCTCCAACCTATGCTCTCTGCAATGATTCTTCTGCACCCCAGTCTCCAACGTCTCCTCTCCTTAACACTTTTTCTGCACCCCAGTCTCTAACCTCTGTTCACTGTAAGGTTCTTCTGCACCCCAGTTTCCAAACTCTGCTCTCTGTAACATTCCTTCTCCAACCCAGTCTTTAACCTCTGTTCTCTGAAACAGTCCTTGTGCTCCCCAATTTCCAATCTCTGCTCTCTGTAACAGTCCTTATATACCGCAGTCTCCAACTTCTGCACTCTGTAATGATCCTTCTGCACCCTAGTCTCCAAACTCTGCTCTCTGTTACAGTCCTTCTGCACCTCAGTCTCCAAACTCTGCTTTCTGTAAAATCATTCAGCAACCAAGTCTCCAAACTCTGCTCTCCGTAACAGTCCTTCTGCACACCAGTCTCCAACCTCTGCTTTCTGAAACGATCCTTCTTCACACCTGTCTCCAACCTCCACTCTCTGCAACAGTCATTCTGAACCCCAGTCTTCAACATCTGCTCTCTGCAAAAATTCTTCTGCACCTCAGTCTGAAAACTCTGCTTTCTCCAACGATCCTTGTGCACCCCAGTCTCCAAACTCTGCTTTCTGTAACAGTCCTTCTACACCTCAGTCTCCAACTTCTGCTGTCTGCAAAGTTCTTCTGCACCCCAGTCTTCAACATCTGCTCTCTGAAACAGTCCTTCTACTACCTTGTCCAAATGCAGAAGAATGAGACCTGAACTATCGCTCACCCTGCAAAAAATTAACTCAAAATGCATTAAAGACCCAGGCACTAGACCAGAAATTATACAGTTTCTAGGAAAAACAAAGTCAGTACTCCAACTACAAGCAGAGGAAATGACTTTCTCAATAGAATGCCAAAGCTCAGGAGATAACACTAAAAGTTAGCTAATATAATGGCATCAAATTAAGAAGGTTCTGCAAAGCAAAAAAGACAATTAGAATATAAAGAGAGAACCTACGGAAAGGGAGAAAATCTTTATGAGGTGGTCTTCTAAAACAAGATGAATATTCAGAATATTAATAAAGAACTGAAAAAACTTACATCAAACCACAATTATTAAATAACCCAATTATCATATAACCCAATTACCAAATGGGAAACTAAATGAACTAAACAGACACATCTTAGAAGAAAATATGTGAGTGGCCAAAAAATATATGAAAATACTTGCAAGTCAAGACTACCCTAAAATTTCATATCACTTAAGTGACAAAGGAAACCACCAAGAATACAAACAGAAATGAGTGTGACAAGGAGAGAGTTGGAGAGAAAGGAACACTCTTACCCTGTTGGTGGGCATGTAAATCAGCACAACCACCACAGAAATCGGGATGGAGACTCCTCAGGAGTAGCCATGGACCACACCTGTGACCCAGCTCTACCTCTGGCTTGGTATTTATCACAG
>NW_027525770.1:0-15698 GCF_052094955.1 Ictidomys tridecemlineatus
TGGCGAGCCAAGTGGGATTTGTGTACTGATCATTACCTGAAAGTATCATCAAGATTTGGTGAAAAAGTGTTTGCTGAGATTTCAGGCAACTCGTAGTTTTTTGGAAGCTTGGCAGGCCCTTTCTATTTAAGAGATTCTCGCCAGTCTCTGCTTAGGGCTACATCAACAGGAAAAAAACCATAGGGATAGAACTTGAAACTGCATTATTGTTTCAAGTTTCAAAGAGCTAGCACAAACCGTGTTTGTTTTAGTGTTCCAAATACATGTATCCCTATAGGAGAAAACAGAGTGAAACCTCAAAATGAAAACGGTTACTGCAAAGGAACAGTTCAACCTAGAAGAAGAAAATTTGGCGAGCCAAGTGGGATTGGTGTACTGATCATTACCTGAAAGTATCAAAAAGATTGGGTGAAAAAGTGTTTGCTGAGATTTCAGGCAACTCGTAGTTTTTTGGAAGCTTGGCAGCCCCTTTCCATTAAAGTGATTCTCGCCAGTCTCTGCTTAGGGCTACATCAACAGCAAAGAAACCATAGAGATAGAACTTGAAACTGCTTTATTGTGTCAAGTTTCAAAGAGCTAGCAGAAACCGTGTTTGATTTAGAGTTCCAAATAAATGTATCCCTATAAGAGAAAACAGAGTGAAACCTCAAAATGAAAACGCTTACAGCAAACGAACCGTTTAACCTAGAAGAACGAAATTTGGCGAGCCAAGTGGGATTGGTGTACTGATCATTACCTAAAAGTATCATCAAGATTGGGTGAAAAAGTGTTTGCTGAGATTTCAGGCAACTCGTAGTTTTTTTGGAAGCTTGGCAGGCCCTTTCCATGAAAGTGATTCCTGCCAGTCTCTGCTTAGGGCTACATCAACAGCAAACAAACCATAGAGATAGAACTTGACACTGCTTTATTGTGTCAAGTTTCAAAGAGCTAGCACAAACCGTGTTTGATTTAGAGGTCAAAATACATGTATCCCAATAGGAGAAAACAGAGTGAAACATCAAAATGAAAATGGTTAATTCTAACGAACGGTTTAACCTACAAAAACGAAATTTGGCGAGCCAAGTGGGATTGGTGTACTGATCATTACCTGAAAGTATCATCAAGATTGGGTGAAAAAGTGTTTGCTGAGATTCCAGGCAACTCGTAGTTTTTTGGAAGCTTGGCAGGTCCTTTCTCTGAAAGTGATTCTCGTCATTCTCTGCGTAGGGCTACATCAACAGCAAACAAACCATAGAGATAGAACTTGAAACTTCTTTATTGTGTCAAGTTTCAAAGAGCTAGCAAAAACCGTGTTTGATATAGAGTTTCAAATACATGTATCCCTATAGGAGAAAACAGAGTGAAACCTCAAAATGAAAACGGTTACTGCAAACGAACGGTTTATCCTAGAAGAATGAAATTTGGTGAGCCAAGTGGGATTGTTGTACTGATCATTACCTAAAAGTATCATCAAGATTGGGTGAAAAAGTGTTTGCTGAGATTTCAGGAAACTCGTAGTTTTTTGGAAGGTTGCCAGGCCCTTTCCATGAAAGTGATTCTCGCCAGTCTCTGCTTCCGGCTACAACAACAGCAAACAAACCATAGAGATAGAACTTGAAACTGCTTTATTTTGTCAAGTTTCAAAGAGCTAGTACAAACCGTGTTTGATTTAGAGTTCCAAATACATGTATCCCTATAGGAGAAAACAGAGTGAAACCTCAAAATGAAACCGGTTACTACAAAAAAACGGTTTAACCAAGAAGAACGAAATTTGGCGAGTCAAGTGGGATTGGTGTACTGATCATTACCTGAAAGAATCATCAAGATTGGGTGAGAAAGTGTTTGCTGAGATTTCAGGCAACTCGTAGTTTTTTGGAAGCTTGGCAGGCCCTTTCCATGAAAGTGATTCTCGCCAGTCTCTGCTTAGGGCTACATCAACAGCAAACAAACCATAGAGATAGAACTTGAAACTGCTTTATTGTGTCAAGTTTCAAAGAGCTAGCACAAACCATGTTTGATTTAGAGTTCCAAATACATGTATCCCTTTAGGAGAATACAGAGTGAAACCTCAAAATGAAACCCGTTACGGCAAATGAACGGTTTAACCTAGAAGATCGAAATTTGGCGAGCCATGTGGAATTGGTGTAGTGATCATTACCTGCTAGCACAAACCTTGTTTGATTTAGAGTTCCAAATACATGTATCCCTATAGGAAATAACAGAGTGAAACCTCAAAATAAAAACGGTTACTGCAAGATTGGGTGAAAAAGTGTTTGCTGAGATTTCAGGCAACTCGTAGTTTTTTAGAAGCTTGGCAGGCCCTTTCCATGAAAGTGATTCTCGCCAGTCTCTGCTTAGGGCTACATCAACTGCAAACAAACCATAGTGATAGAACTTGAAACTTCTTTATTGTGTCAAATTTCAAAGAGCTGGCACAAACCGTGTTTGATTTAGAGTTCCAAATACATGTATCCCTATAGGAGAAAACAGAGTGAAACCTCAAAATGAAACCGGTTACTACAAACGAACGGTTTAACCAAGAAGAACGAAATTTGGTGAGCCATGTGGGATTGGTGTACTGATCATTACCTGAAAGTATCATCAAGATTGGGTGAAAAAATGTTTGCTGAGATTTCAGGCAACTCGTAGTTTTTTGGAAGCTTGGCAGGCCCTTTCCATGAAAGTGATTCTCGCCAGTCTCTGCTTAGGGATACATCAACAGCAAACAAATCATAGAGATAGAACTTGAAATTGCTTTATTGTGTCAAGTTTCAAAGTGCTAGCACAAACCGTGTTTGATTTAGAGTTCCAAATACATGTATCCCTATAGGAGAAAACAGAGTGAAACCTCAAAATGAAAACGGTTACTGCAATCGAACGGTTTAACCTAGAAGAACGAAATTTGGCGAACCAAGTGGGATTGGTGTACTGATCATTACCTGAAAGTATCATCAAGATTGGGTGAAAAAGTGTTTGCTGAGATTTCAGACAACTCGTAGTTTTTTGGAAGCTTGCCAGGCCCTTTCCATGAAAGTGATTCTCGCCAGTCTCTACTTCCGGCTACATCAACAGCAAACAAACCATAGAGATAGAACTTGAAACTGCTTTATTTTGTCAAGTTTCAAAGAGCTAGTACAAACCGTGTTTGATTTAGAGTTCCAAATACATGTATCCCTATAGGAGAAAACAGAGTGAAACCTCAAAATGAAACCGGTTACTACAACCAACGGTTTAACCAAGAAGAAAGAAATTTTGCGAGTCAAGAGGGATTGGTGTACTGATCATTACCTGAAAGAATCATCAAGATTGGGTGAGAAAGTGTTTCTTGAGATTTCAGGCAACTCCTAGTTTATTGGAAGCTTGGCAGGCCCTTTTCATGAAAGTGATTCTCGCCAGTCTCTGCTTAGGGCTACATCAACAGCAAACAAACCATAGAGATAGAACTTGAAACTGCTTTATTGTGTCAAGTTTCAAAGAGCTAGCAAAAACAGTGTTTGATTTAGAGTTCCAAATACATATATCTGTATAGGAGAAAACAGAGTAAAACCTCAAAATAAAAACGTTTACTGCAAACGAACGGTATAAACTAGAAGAACGAAATTTGGCGAGCCAAGTGGGATTGGTGTACTGATCATTACCTGAGAGTATCATCAAGATTGGGTGAAAAAGTGTTTGCTGAGATTTCAGGCAACTCGTAGTTTTTTGGAAGCTTGGCAGGCCCTTTCCATGAAAGTGATTCTCGCCAGTCTCTGCTTAGGGCTACATCAACTGCAAACAAACCATAGAGACAGAACTTGAAACTGCTTTATTGTGTCAAGTTTCAAAGAGCTAGCACAAACCGTGTTTGATTGAGAGTTCCAAATACATGTATCCCTATAGGAGAAAACAGAGTGAAACCTCAAAATGAAAACGTTTACTGAAAACCAATGGTTGGACCTAGAAGGACGAAATTTGGCGAGCCAAGTGGGATTAGTGTACTGATCATTACCTGAAAGTATCATCAAGATTGGGTGAAAAAATGTTTGCTGAGATTTCAGGCAACTCGTAGTTTTTTGGAAGCTTGGCAGGCCCTTTCCATGAAAGTGATTCTCGCCAGTCTCTGCTTAGGGCTACATCAACAGCAAACAAACCATAGAGATAGAACTTGAAAGTGCTTTATTGTGTCAAGTTTCAAAGAGCTAGCACAAACCGTGTTTGATTTAGAGTTCCAAATACATGTATCCCTAGAGGAGAAAACAGAGTGAAACCTCAAAATGAAAAGGGTTACTGCAATCAAACGGTTTAACCTAGAAGAACGAAATTTGGCGAACCAAGTGGGATTGGTGTACTGATCATTACCTGAAAGTATCATCAAGATTGGGTGAAAAAGTGTTTGCTGAGATTTCAGACAACTCGTAGTTTTTTGGAAGCTTGCCAGGCCCTTTCCATGAAAGTGATTCTCGCCAGTCTCTACTTCCGGCTACATCAACAGCAAACAAACCATACACATAGAACTTGAAACTGCTTTATTTTGTCAAGTTTCAAAGAGCTAGTACAAACCGTGTTTGATTTAGAGTTCCAAATACATGTATCCCTATAGGAGAAAACAGAGTGAAACCTCAAAATGAAACCGGTTACTACAACCAACGGTTTAACCAAGAAGAAAGAAATTTTGCGAGTCAAGAGGGATTGGTGTACTGATCATTACCTGAAAGAATCATCAAGATTGGGTGAGAAAGTGTTTCTTGAGATTTCAGGCAACTCCTAGTTTATTGGAAGCTTGGCAGGCCCTTTTCATGAAAGTGATTCTCGCCAGTCTCTGCTTAGGGCTACATCAACAGCAAACAAACCATAGAGATAGAACTTGAAACTGCTTTATTGTGTCAAGTTTCAAAGAGCTAGCACAAACCGTGTTTGATTTAGAGTTCCAAATACATATATCTGTATAGGAGAAAACAGAGTAAAACCTCAAAATAAAAACGTTTACTGCAAACGAACGGTATAAACTAGAAGAAGGAAATTTGGCGAGCCAAGTGGGATTGGTGTACTGATCATTACCTGAGAGTATCATCAAGATTGGGTGAAAAAGTGTTTGCTGAGATTTCAGGCAACTCGTAGTTTTTTGGAAGCTTGGCAGGCCCTTTCCATGAAAGTGATTCTCGCCAGTCTCTGCTTAGGGCTACATCAACTGCAAACAAACCATAGAGATAGAACTTGAAACTGCTTTATTGTGTCAAGTTTCAAAGAGCTAGCACAAACCTTGTTTGATTGAGAGTTCCAAATACATGTATCCCTATAGGAAAAAACAGAGTGAAACCTCAAAATGTAAACGTTTACTGAAAACCAATGGTTGAACCTAGAAGGACGAAATTTGGCGAGCCAATTGGGATTAGTGTACTGATCATTACCTGAAAAATTATCAAGATTGGGTGAAAAAGTGTTTGCTGAGATTTCAGGCAACTCGTAGTTTTTTGGAAGCTTGGCAGGCCCTTTCCATGAAAGTGATTCTCGCCAGTCTCTGCTTAGGGCTACATCAATAGCAAACAAACCATAGAGATAGAACTTGAAACTGCTTTATTGTGTCAAGTTTCAAAGAGCTAGCACAAACCGTCTTTGATTTAGAGTTCCAAATACATGTATCCCTATAGGAGAAAAGAGAGTGAAACCTCAAAATGAAAACGGTTACTGCAAACAAACGGTTGAACCTAGAAGAACGAAATTTGGCGAGCAAAGTGGGATTGGTGTACTGATCATTACCTGAAAGTATCAAAAAGATTGGGTGAAAAAGTGTTTGCTGAGATTTCAGGCAACTCGTAGTTTTTTCGAAGGTTGGCAGGCCCTTTCCATGAAAGTGATTCTCGCCAGTCTCTGCTTAGGGCTACATCAACAGCAAACAAACCATAGAGATAGAAATTGAAACTGCTTATTGTGTCAAGATTCAAAGAGCTAGCACAAACCGTGTTTGATTTAGAGTTCAAAATACATGTATCCCAATAGGAGAAAACAGAGTGAAACCTCAAAATGAAAATGGTTAATGCTAACGAACGGTTTAACCTACAAAAACGAAATTTGGCAACCCAAGTGGGATTGGTGTACTGATCATAACCTGAAAGTATCATCAAGATTGGGTGAAAAAGTGTTTGCTGAGATTCCAGGCAACTCGTAGTTTTTTGGAAGCTTGCCAGGCCCTTTCCATGAAAGTGATTCTCGCCAGTCTCTACTTCCGGCTACATCAACAGCAAACAAACCATACACATAGAACTTGAAACTGCTTTATTTTGTCAAGTTTCAAAGAGCTAGTACAAACCGTGTTTGATTTAGAGTTCCAAATACATGTATCCCTATAGGAGAAAACAGAGTGAAACCTCAAAATGAAACCGGTTACTACAACCAACGGTTTAACCAAGAAGAACGAAATTTTGCAAGTCAAGAGGGATTGGTGTACTGATCATTACCTGAAAGAATCATCAAGATTGGGTGAGAAAGTGTTTCTTGAGATTTCAGGCAACTCCTAGTTTATTGGAAGCTTGGCAGGCCCTTTTCATGAAAGTGATTCTCGCCAGTCTCTGCTTAGGGCTACATCAACAGCAAACAAACCATAGAGATAGAACTTGAAACTGCTTTATTGTGTCAAGTTTCAAAGAGCTAGCACAAACCGTGTTTGATTTAGAGTTCCAAATACATATATCTGTATAGGAGAAAACAGAGTAAAACCTCAAAATAAAAACGTTTACTGCAAACGAACGGTATAAACTAGAAGAACGAAATTTGGCGAGCCAAGTGGGATTGGTGTACTGATCATTACCTGAGAGTATCATCAAGATTGGGTGAAAAAGTGTTTGCTGAGATTTCAGGCCACTCGTAGTTTTTTGGAAGCTTGGCAGGCCCTTTCCATGAAAGTGATTCTCGCCAGTCTCTGCTTAGGGCTACATCAACTGCAAACAAACCATAGAGATAGAACTTGAAACTGCTTTATTGTGTCAAGTTTCAAAGAGCTAGCACAAACCTTGTTTGATTGAGAGTTCCAAATACATGTATCCCTATAGGAAAAAACAGAGTGAAACCTCAAAATGAAAACGTTTACTGAAAACCAATGGTTGAACCTAGAAGGACGAAATTTGGCGAGCCAAGTGGGATTGGTGTACTGATCATTACCTGAGAGTATCATCAAGATTGGGTGAAAAAGTGTTTGCTGAGATTTCAGGCCACTCGTAGTTTTTTGGAAGCTTGGCAGGCCCTTTCCATGAAAGTGATTCTCGCCAGTCTCTGCTTAGGGCTACATCAACAGCAAACAAACCATACACATAGAACTTGAAAGTGCTTTATTGTGTCAAGTTTCAAAAAGCTAGCACAAACCGTGTTTGATTTAGAGTTCCAAATACATGTATCCCTATAGGAGAAAACAGAGTGAAACCTCAAAATGAAAACGGTTACTGCAAACGAACGGTTTATCCTAGAAGAACGAAATTTGGTGAGCCAAGTGGGATTGGTGTACTGATCATTACCTAAAAGTATCATCAAGATTGGGTGAAAAAGTGTTTGCTGAGATTTCAGGCAACTCGTATTTTTTTGGAAGCTTGGCAGGTCCTTTCCCTGAAAGTGATTCTCGCCATTCTCTGCTTAGGGCTACATCAACAGCAAACAAACAATAGAAATAGAACTGGAAACTGCTGTATTGTGTCAAGTTTCAAAGAGCTAGCACAAACCGTGTTTGATTTAGAGTTCCAAATACATGTATCCCTATAGGAGAAAACAGAGTGAAAAATCAAAATGAAAACGGTTACTGCAAACGAACGGTTTAACCTAGAAGAACGAAATTTGGCAAGCCAAGTGAGACTGTTGTACTGATCATTACCTGAAAGTATCATCAAGATTGGGTGAAAAAGTGTTTGTTGAGATTTCAGGCAACTCGTAGTTTTTTGGAAGCTTGGCAGGCCCTTTCCATGAAAGTGATTCTCGCCAGTCTCTGCTTAGGGCTACATCAACAGCAAAGAAACCATAGAGATAGAACTTGAAACTGCTGTATGTGTCAAGTTTCAAAGAGCTAGCACAAACCGTGTTCGATTTAGAGTTCAAAATACATGTATTCCTATAGAAGAAAACAGAGTGAAACCTCAAAATGAAAACAATTACTGCAAACGAACGGTTTAACCTAGAAGAACGAAATTTGGCGAGCCAAGTTGGATTGGTGTACTGATCATTACCTGAAAGTATCATCAAGATTGGGTGAAAAAGTGTTTGCTGAGATTTCAGGCAACTCGTAGTTTTTTAGAAGCTTGGCAGGCCCTTTCCATGAAAGTGATTCTCGCCAGTCTCTGCTTAGGGCTACATCAACTGCAAACAAACCATAGTGATAGAACTTGAAACTTCTTTATTGTGTCAAATTTCAAAGAGCTGGCACAAACCGTGTTTGATTTAGAGTTCCAAATACATGTATCCCTATAGGAGAAAAGAGAGTGAAACCTCAAAATGAAACCGGTTACTACAACCAACGGTTTAACCAAGAAGAACGAAATTTTGCGAGTCAAGTGGGATTGGTGTACTGATCATTACCTGAAAGAATCATCAAGATTGGGTGAGAAAGTGTTTCTTGAGATTTCAGGCAACTCCTAGTTTATTGGAAGCTTGGCAGGCCCTTTTCATGAAAGTGATTCTCGCCAGTCTCTGCTTAGGGCTACATCAACAGCAAACAAACCATAGAGATAGAACTTGAAACTGCTTTATTGTGTCAAGTTTCAAAGAGCTAGCACAAACCGTGTTTGATTTAGAGTTCCAAATACATATATCTGTATAGGAGAAAACAGAGTAAAACCTCAAAATAAAAATGTTTACTGCAAACGAACGGTATAAACTAGAAGAACGAAATTTGGCGAGCCAAGTGGGATTGGTGTACTGATCATTACCTGAGAGTATCATCAAGATTGGGTGAAAAAGTGTTTGCTGAGATTTCAGGCAACTCGTAGTTTTTTGGAAGCTTGGCAGGCCCTTTCCATGAAAGTGATTCTCGCCAGTCTCTGCTTAGGGCTACATCAACTGCAAACAAACCATAGAGATAGAACTTGAAACTGCTTTATTGTGTCAAGTTTCAAAGAGCTAGCACAAACCGTGTTTGATTGAGAGTTCCAAATACATGTATCCCTATAGGAGAAAACAGAGTGAAACCTCAAAATGAAAACGGTTACTGCAAACAAACGGTTGAACCTAGAAGAACGAAATTTGGCGAGCCAAGTGGGATTGGTGTACTGATCATTACCTGAAAGTATCAAAAAGATTGGGTGAAAAAGTGTTTGCTGAGATTTCAGGCAACTCGTAGTTTTTTGGAAGCTTGGCAGGCCCTTTCCATGAAAGTGATTCTCGCCAGTCTCTGCTTAGGGCTACATCAACAGCAAACAAACCATAGAGATAGAAATTGAAACTGCTTATTGTGTCAAGATTCAAAGAGCTAGCACAAACCGTGTTTGATTTAGAGTTCAAAATACATGTATCCCAATAGGAGAAAACAGAGTGAAACCTCAAAATGAAAATGGTTAATGCTAACGAACGGTTTAACCTACAAAAACGAAATTTGGCAACCCAAGTGGGATTGGTGTACTGATCATAACCTGAAAGTATCATCAAGATTGGGTGAAAAAGTGTTTGCTGAGATTCCAGGCAACTCGTAGTTTTTTGGAAGCTTAGCAGGCCCTTTCCATGGAAGTGATTTGCGCCAGTCTCTGCTTCGGGCTACATCAACAGCAAACAAACCATACACATAGAACTTGAAAGTGCTTTATTGTGTCAAGTTTCAAAAAGCTAGCACAAACCGTGTTTGATTTAGAGTTCCAAATACATGTATCCCTATAGGAGAAAACAGAGTGAAACCTCAAAATGAAAACGGTTACTGCAAACGAACGGTTTATCCTAGAAGAACGAAATTTGGTGAGCCAAGTGGGATTGGTGTACTGATCATTACCTAAAAGTATTATCAAGATTGGGTGAAAAAGTGTTTGCTGAGATTTCAGGCAACTCGTATTTTTTTGGAAGCTTGGCAGGTCCTTTCCCTGAAAGTGATTCTCGCCATTCTCTGCTTAGGGCTACATCAACAGCAAACAAAGAATAGAAATAGAACTGGAAACTGCTGTATTGTGTCAAGTTTCAAAGAGCTAGCACAAACCGTGTTTGATTTAGAGTTCCAAATACATGTATCCCTATAGGAGAAAACAGAGTGAAAAATCAAAATGAAAACGGTTACTGCAAACGAACGGTTTAACCTAGAAGAACGAAATTTGGCAAGCCAAGTGAGATTGTTGTACTGATCATTACCTGAAAGTATCATCAAGATTGGGTGAAAAAGTGTTTGCTGAGATTTCAGGCAACTCGTAGTTTTTTGGAAGCTTGGCAGGCCCTTTCCATGAAAGTGATTCTCGCCAGTCTCTACTTCCGGCTACATCAACAGCAAACAAACCATAGAGATAGAACTTGAAACTGCTTTATTTTGTCAAGTTTCAAAGAGCTAGTACAAACCGTGTTTGATTTAGAGTTCCAAATACATGTATCCCTATAGGAGAAAACAGAGTGAAACCTCAAAATGAAACCGGTTACTACAACCAACGGTTTAACCAAGAAGAAAGAAATTTTGAGAGTCAAGAGGGATTGGTGTACTGATCATTACCTGAAAGAATCATCAAGATTGGGTGAGAAAGTGTTTCTTGAGATTTCAGGCAACTCCTAGTTTATTGGAAGCTTGGCAGGCCCTTTTCATGAAAGTGATTCTCGCCAGTCTCTGCTTAGGGCTACAACAACAGCAAAGAAACCATAGAGATAGAACTTGAAACTGCTGTATTGTGTCAAGTTTCAAAGAGCTAGCACAAACCGTGTTTGATTGAGAGTTCCAAATACATGTATCCCTATAGGAGAAAACAGAGTGAAACCTCAAAATGAAAACGTTTACTGAAAACCAATGGTTGAACCTAGAAGGACGAAATTTGGCGAGCCAATTGGGATTTGTGTACTGATCATTACCTGAAAAATCATCAAGATTGGGTGAAAAAGTGTTTGCTGAGATTTCAGGCAACTCGTAGTTTTTTGGAAGCTTGGCAGGCCCTTTCCATGAAAGTGATTCTCGCCAGTCTCTGCTTAGGGCTACATCAACAGCAAACAAACCATAGAGATAGAACTTGAAACTGCTTTATTGTGTCAAGTTTCAAAGAGCTAGCACAAACCGTCTTTGATTTAGAGTTCCAAATACATGTATCCCTATAGGAGAAAAGAGAGTGAAACCTCAAAATGAAAACGGTTACTGCAAACAAACGGTTGAACCTAGAAGAACGAAATTTGGCGAGCCAAGTGGGATTGGTGTACTGATCATTACCTGAAAGTATCAAAAAGATTGGGTGAAAAAGTGTTTGCTGAGATTTCAGGCAACTCGTAGTTTTTTCGAAGCTTGGCAGGCCCTTTCCATGAAAGTGATTCTCGCCAGTCTCTGCTTAGGGCTACATCAACAGCAAACAAACCATAGAGATAGAAATTGAAACTGCTTATTGTGTCAAGATTCAAAGAGCTAGCACAAACCGTGTTTGATTTAGAGTTCAAAATACATGTATCCCAATAGGAGAAAACAGAGTGAAACCTCAAAATGAAAATGGTTAATGCTAACGAACGGTTTAACCTACAAAAACGAAATTTGGCAACCCAAGTGGGATTGGTGTACTGATCATAACCTGAAAGTATCATCAAGATTGGGTGAAAAAGTGTTTGCTGTGATTCCAGGCAACTCGTAGTTTTTTGGAAGCTTAGCAGGCCCTTTCCATGGAAGTGATTTGCGCCAGTCTCTGCTTCGGGCTACATCAACAGCAAACAAACCATACACATAGAACTTGAAAGTGCTTTATTGTGTCAAGTTTCAAAAAGCTAGCACAAACCGTGTTTGATTTAGAGTTCCAAATACATGTATCCCTATAGGAGAAAACAGAGTGAAACCTCAAAATGAAAACGGTTACTGCAAACGAACGGTTTATCCTAGAAGAACGAAATTTGGTGAGCCAAGTGGGATTGGTGTACTGATCATTACCTAAAAGTATCATCAAGATTGGGTGAAAAAGTGTTTGCTGAGATTTCAGGCAACTCGTATTTTTTTGGAAGCTTGGCAGGTTTTTTCCCTGAAAGTGATTCTCGCCATTCTCTGCTTAGGGCTACATCAACAGCAAACAAACAATAGAAATAGAACTGGAAACTGCTGTATTGTGTCAAGTTTCAAAGAGCTAGCACAAACCGTGTTTGATTTAGAGTTCCAAATACATGTATCCCTATAGGAGAAAACAGAGTGAAAAATCAAAATGAAAACGGTTACTGCAAACGAACGGATTAACCTAGAAGAACGAAATTTGGCAAGCCAAGTGAGATTGTTGTACTGATCATTACCTGAAAGTATCATCAAGATTGGGTGAAAAAGTGTTTGCTGAGATTTCAGGCAACTCGTAGTTTTTTGGAAGCTTGGCAGGCCCTTTCCATGAAAGTGATTCTCGCCAGTCTCTGCTTAGGGCTACATCAACAGCAAAGAAACCATAGAGATAGAACTTGAAACTGCTGTATTGTGTCAAGTTTCAAAGAGCTAGCACAAACCGTGTTCGATTTAGAGTTCAAAATACATGTATTCCTATAGAAGAAAACAGAGTGAAACCTCAAAATGAAAACAATTACTGCAAACGAACGGTTTAACCTAGAAGAACGAAACTTGGCGAGCCAAGTGGGATTGGTGTACTGATCATTACCTGAAAGTATCATCAAGATTGGGTGAAAAAGTGTTTGCTGAGATTTCAGGCAACTCGTAGTTTTTTAGAAGCTTGGCAGGCCCTTTCCATGAAAGTGATTCTCGCCAGTCTCTGCTTAGGGCTACATCAACTGCAAACAAACCATAGTGATAGAACTTGAAACTTCTTTATTGTGTCCAATTTCAAAGAGCTGGCACAAACCGTGTTTGATTTAGAGTTCCAAATACATGTATCCCTATAGGAGAAAAGAGAGTGAAACCTCAAAATGAAACCGGTTACTACAACCAACGGTTTAACCAAGAAGAACGAAATTTTGCGAGTCAAGTGGGATTGGTGTACTGATCATTACCTGAAAGAATCATCAAGATTGGGTGAGAAAGTGTTTCTTGAGATTTCAGGCAACTCCTAGTTTATTGGAAGCTTGGCAGGCCCTTTTCATGAAAGTGATTCTCGCCAGTCTCTGCTTAGGGCTACATCAACAGCAAACAAACCATAGAGATAGAACTTGAAACTGCTTTATTGTGTCAAGTTTCAAAGAGCTAGCACAAACCGTGTTTGATTTAGAGTTCCAAATACATATATCTGTATAGGAGAAAACAGAGTAAAACCTCAAAATAAAAACGTTTACTGCAAACGAACGGTATAAACTAGAAGAACGAAATTTGGCGAGCCAAGTGGGATTGGTGTACTGATCATTACCTGAGAGTATCATCAAGATTGGGTGAAAAAGTGTTTGCTGAGATTTCAGGCAACTCGTAGTTTTTTGGAAGCTTGGCAGGCCCTTTCCATGAAAGTGATTCTCTCCAGTCTCTGCTTAGGGCTACATCAACTGCAAACAAACCATAGAGATAGAACTTGAAACTGCTTTATTGTGTCAAGTTTCAAAGAGCTAGCACAAACCGTGTTTGATTGAGAGTTCCAAATACATGTATCCCTATAGGAGAAAACAGAGTGAAACCTCAAAATGAAAACGGTTACTGCAAACAAACGGTTGAACCTAGAAGAACGAAATTTGGCGAGCCAAGTGGGATTGGTGTACTGATCATTACCTGAAAGTATCAAAAAGATTGGGTGAAAAAGTGTTTGCTGAGATTTCAGGCAACTCGTAGTTTTTTCGAAGCTTGGCAGGCCCTTTCCATGAAAGTGATTCTCGCCAGTCTCTGCTTAGGGCTACATCAACAGCAAACAAACCATAGAGATAGAAATTGAAACTGCTTATTGTGTCAAGATTCAAAGAGCTAGCACAAACCGTGTTTGATTTAGAGTTCAAAATACATGTATCCCAATAGGAGAAAACAGAGTGAAACCTCAAAATGAAAATGGTTAATGCTAACGAACGGTTTAACCTACAAAAACGAAATTTGGCAACCCAAGTGGGATTGGTGTACTGATCATAACCTGAAAGTATCATCAAGATTGGGTGAAAAAGTGTTTGCTGAGATTCCAGGCAACTCGTAGTTTTTTGGAAGCTTAGCAGGCCCTTTCCATGGAAGTGATTTGCGCCAGTCTCTGCTTCGGGCTACATCAACAGCAAACAAACCATACACATAGAACTTGAAAGTGCTTTATTGTGTCAAGTTTCAAAAAGCTAGCACAAACCGTGTTTGATTTAGAGTTCCAAATACATGTATCCCTATAGGAGAAAACAGAGTGAAACCTCAAAATGAAAACGGTTACTGCAAACGAACGGTTTATCCTAGAAGAACGAAATTTGGTGAGCCAAGTGGGATTGGTGTACTGATCATTACCTAAAAGTATCATCAAGATTGGGTGAAAAAGTGTTTGCTGAGATTTCAGGCAACTCGTATTTTTTTGGAAGCTTGGCAGGTCCTTTCCCTGAAAGTGATTCTCGCCATTCTCTGCTTAGGGCTACATCAACAGCAAACAAAGAATAGAAATAGAACTGGAAACTGCTGTATTGTGTCAAGTTTCAAAGAGCTAGCACAAACCGTGTTTGATTTAGAGTTCCAAATACATGTATCCCTATAGGAGAAAACAGAGTGAAAAATCAAAATGAAAACGGTTACTGCAAACGAACGGTTTAACCTAGAAGAACGAAATTTGGCAAGCCAAGTGAGATTGTTGTACTGATCATTACCTGAAAGTATCATCAAGATTGGGTGAAAAAGTGTTTGCTGAGATTTCAGGCAACTCGTAGTTTTTTGGAAGCTTGGCAGGCCCTTTCCATGAAAGTGATTCTCGCCAGTCTCTACTTCCGGCTACATCAACAGCAAACAAACCATAGAGATAGAACTTGAAACTGCTTTATTTTGTCAAGTTTCAAAGAGCTAGTACAAACCGTGTTTGATTTAGAGTTCCAAATACATGTATCCCTATAGGAGAAAACAGAGTGAAACCTCAAAATGAAACCGGTTACTACAACCAACGGTTTAAACCAAGAAGAAAGAAATTTTGAGATCAAGAGGGATTGGTGTACTGATCATTACCTGAAAGAATCATCAAGATTGGGTGAGAAAGTGTTTCTTGAGATTTCAGGCAACTCCTAGTTTATTGGAAGCTTGGCAGGCCCTTTTCATGAAAGTGATTCTCGCCAGTCTCTGCTTAGGGCTACAACAACAGCAAAGAAACCATAGAGATAGAACTTGAAACTGCTGTATTGTGTCAAGTTTCAAAGAGCTAGCACAAACCGTGTTTGATTGAGAGTTCCAAATACATGTATCCCTATAGGAGAAAACAGAGTGAAACCTCAAAATGAAAACGTTTACTGAAAACCAATGGTTGAACCTAGAAGGACGAAATTTGGCGAGCCAATTGGGATTTGTGTACTGATCATTACCTGAAAAATCATCAAGATTGGGTGAAAAAGTGTTTGCTGAGATTTCAGGCAACTCGTAGTTTTTTGGAAGCTTGGCAGGCCCTTTCCATGAAAGTGATTCTCGCCAGTCTCTGCTTAGGGCTACATCAACAGCAAACAAACCATAGAGATAGAACTTGAAACTGCTTTATTGTGTCAAGTTTCAAAGAGCTAGC